>NC_056593.1:2572192-2872192 GCF_018340385.1 Cyprinus carpio | reverse complement strand
GACACCAATGGTTTTCTCATGACATCATGTGTACAGGAAACTCCTGCAGTACTAAGAAGGGATGTGAATCTCAGAAGCCGAGTGGGTTGTTTTTGTCTGACTGATAACTTCAAAAAAAGCACTTGTATGCAACCGTGAAATCTTGAGAAGAAGGACTTTGCAAGACTCTTTTGATGAGAACCCTCTCGCAACATCCACTCCAACCATTCCCCAAATGCACTCGAGTTTCGAAGGTTAGTTTTTCCCAATGGTACCACTACCATAAACCGCCGTGAGATCAGAGTTGGGGAAGGGCTTCTACTGATATTTAGCAAAATAACAGAACGTGCTTGAACAGGTTTATGGGACCGAGCTATAATTTTAAAGCAAGAGACATAAAACAACAAGAACTGCATGAGACACGGCCCCCTGAGGAAAGCCTCCAGATGTTGGTTAGGCTAGCACTGCAACATGAGCTATGCAAGTACAGCAAGTTGTGACCCCACGTTTCAAGCACAGGCTTGTGGGAAAATGCTCTGTAAACAACTGATACGAAGAGCAACAGTTTACAGTGAAGACTGAGAGATCTATGGGTAAGCTGTCATTATGGTTGATACGAAGCATTGTTCAAAGTAGAGTGCTTTTCCAGACCCTACAATTCCAGCCAGAGAGCTATTTTGTAGAATCAAGCCTCCAAGGATTTGACGAAACTAATGCATAATGCTCAAATAGAGATACCACACAAACACCCAAGACTGACAATCAAATGTGGGGTTCTTACATAATATTAAAATTTTTGGGGTTGACAAGTTTTAAGGTTAACAACTGCAAACCGCAAACCCATCAATGGTCTTCCTTTCTCTTAGCCATCTCAGTAACTACACCAAAACAGATGAGAAGTTTGAGAACTCTTGAGACTTGAGCCTAGAATCTGTACAGCATTAAATGTCAGAGCAATTCGACATTATGAGAAACAGTCATCAACTATCCCATGTCCCAGTAAATCCTCCAACAAATCTACTGATCCTGAATTCAATTATTCTAGGGCTGCTTTGCGAATGTTCAAAGCTGAGTGCTTTTCCAGATCCTACAGTTACAAAAAATGCTAATCTGTAGAAGTCTCCAGTGGATCAAAGTCATAACACAAATCTAATGCACAATGCTCAAAAAAGATAAAATACTGCACAGACACCCAACACTAACAATCAAATGTACGGTTCTTACATACCATTACCATTTTTGGGGGGTTGACAAGGTCTACAGCTGACAACTGCGAACTGCAAACATTTACATTTATGCATTTAACAGAAGCTTTTATTACAGTGTATTCAGCCTATACATTTTTTTTACCAGTATGTGTGTTCCCTGGGAATTGAACCCATGACCTTTTGCACTACTAACGCAATGCTCTACCACTGAGCCACAGGAACAATCTCAAAAAACAACAACTTGTCATTCAAGTCACATGTGTTAAGTGAAGATGTGCCTCTCTTTACATTAACAAAGGATAGGTCTGTCAGTTAATTTCTTTTACCTTCACCTTTTCAATACACTAAAACAGTATCTCAAAGGTTTCAAAATTCTAGAGACTCAAGCTCAGAATCTATCCAAGTGTACGTTGGTACTTTCAGAAAAAAAAACCCCCTGTCAATTATCCCAAGTCCCCGAACGAAACTACTTTTCCTGAACTCCTTCGCGAATGACGCCAATCATGTAACAAAATCAAGTTTGCATCAAGGTGGTGATCATCTTACCTCCAGCACTGGTCCAGCACCCAAAATGGTTCGTTCCACTCCGCTTGCGTAACCCTTCTGGCTGAGAGCGGTCAAGCAGTGAATGAGGAAGTTAGTGCTTTGCGTTTTGCCCGATCCGCTCTCTCCTGAGATAACAATACACTGGTTGATGTGCTTGTGCAACATGGCATAGTAGGCTACATCGGCAATGGCGAAAATATGCGGTTCCAGCTTGCCCAACTGGTGGTTCTCGTACATTTTGACGTATTTGGGGTTGTAAATGGGTAAGAACTTAAAGGGATTGATGGCAATGAGGATACTGCCAGCGTATGTATAAATTTTCTTCTTCTGAAAACGAATGCGGAGGTTATCCAAGATGCTGTCCTCACTTAAGACTGGAAGGTTACAAAGGTCCTCAAGGTCCTCCTGCTGGGGTGGGAGGAAACCCCGAGCAACCAGTCGCTTGGACTCCTGCTCGTTCCCCGTGGCGGGCAGGTGCACGTAGCGGATGGAGCCATCGCGGTTGCGCTCCTGCAGGAGGAAGTAAAATCCCTCTTTCTGAGAATGTTGTTCCTGGGCTTTTCTCGGCCAGAGAAGGACCCTGTGCACGGGAAGGTCGGTTGATTCCAGCACCCACTCCTCCCCACCGCACTCCTTCACCTCGGCCAGGACGTATTGCTTTCTGGTGTCCAGTCCAAGGGTCGCTGCCGCATCCCGTATGACGCTAGCTGCGGTGGCCTCCTTGGTGACTCTGAGTATACAGCACGACGCCGTCTCCAGAGAGAGTCGGGGGTATATCTGAAGTTCGTAGGCCTTTCCATCTTGGCTAGTCGTCCCATCGCCATCTTTGACACTCATTCTGACTCAGGACGAGCCCCTTCAGCATTACGTACTGCCTTCACAACCACCATCTAGCACCTGGAAAAGAGGACGCAAAGAATTAGGCCTGCAACTAACATGAGTGATTAGTCGATGATTTCTTTGATTAATTAATCAGTATTTTGCAAAATACTCACTTTATTTTAAAATATTGCAGTAAAATAAGGTGCAGACTAGCAAAGAATTAGGCCTGCAACCAACATGAGTGATTAATCGATAATTTCTTTGATTAATGAATCACTATTTTGCAAAAAACTCACTTTATTTTAAAATACTGCAGCAAAATAATGTACAGACAAGCAAAGAATTAGGCGTGCAACTAACACGAGTGATTAATCAATTATTTCTTAGATTAATCGGTATTTTGTTTCATTTAAAACATACAAATAGGAATATTACAGTAAAATAAGGTACAGACTTGTACAAAAACATTTCTGAACCACATTAAACACTAGCCTAGACACATGAAACAACACATTTCTGGCCTTCTTTAAAGCATTTAATACAAATCGCTCCATTTCATTGGATAACTCATCATCGCTGATCACCCTGTGGCCATTTTATGAATGCATTTTTGTTCCAAGCCCAGAGTTTCAGTGCTGCAAAGTGACATTTACTGAGAAAGGTTGTCCTTGAAAGCACATAGAGCCAACCAGCCAACAACGACATTTGTCAACAATCATTTACATTGATTTTATTGATTAGATATTGCAGTCCCAGATTTCATACTGGCCTACTTTGTTTCTTACTATTAACCTTTCATTTTTTGTTTTATAACAACTCCCAACCAGTCTCATTCATCTTAATTAGATCGATCATTTGTAAACAAGAACTTCCGAATTTTATTAAAAAACTGAGATAAGGTGCCATTACTGGTGCTCTTTGGATGAACATATCGCCTCTATCCCTTATTTCTCAGGCCTGAAGCTCTCCATCTGATCTTATTATTCATGGCGTCTGACACAGACTAAACAGCTCCTTTATTTAATCTGCCTAAAGCGTGTCCCTGCAATACACTCTGATCACGAGTGGAAATTGCATCTGTGTAGCTACATCTAACAGGAAACCATGGTCACAGTTAGAGTTAGTGTGTTGCCGTGAATCTCTGTGAACAGACAGCACATCTCTATAAATATACAGTACAAAGCCACAGCTGCTACATCATAGGTGTCAATATCGGCATGGCAACTGCATCCCTGTAA
This sequence comes from Cyprinus carpio, assembly GCF_018340385.1. Classification (NCBI taxonomy): domain Eukaryota; kingdom Metazoa; phylum Chordata; class Actinopteri; order Cypriniformes; family Cyprinidae; genus Cyprinus; species Cyprinus carpio. The sequence goes on along the minus strand of NC_056593.1, from coordinate 2,868,399 downwards.
GCAAAATAAGGAGTTAGAAAGCACTAGTCACATGATTTATGGTCATTCCACAGAGAAAGATTTGCATAAAAGTTTTATTGTAAAACAAGACAAAAAATCTTTTTTAAAAGAAGATACATTTTCAAGCAAAAATTGCATTATTGATATTAAGACTTTTTAGGGAATATATACTGAAATAATAAAAATATTCATTATATAATTAAAATATTCTTGCTTCAAGCATTAATCAAGCAAGATTTATCAGAAAATTTCAGAAAATCTTTGTTTTAAATTATTCTTAAATTAAATTCTATCTTTAAGTATATAAAACAAGATATTTTAACATAAAAACAAGAAAAACACTCAAATTAAAAAAAGAGGACTGTTTAAAAAAAAAAGAGGAAATAACTAAACTCTGCAACCAACAAAGTTGCTTAACATACAAACTCATTTTGCGCACGGCACTTGTAATACCGGCCTTTGGTTATGATTTCTTAATGCTTGTGATGTGTAAATCATAACCTGTAGGAAAAATGACAATCATGACAAAAATGTTCCAAACTATCCCTTTAATGACGTTTTCTATCAATAAAATAAATCCATCACAAAAAATAATCTATTAAACTCAACGTCAAAATGTACTTTCTTAATGCACACTCCAAATTAAAATTCAATTATTTTGGTTATTTTAATCAAATGTAATACACTTTCACGTGCCAATCAATTTCCTATGGAAATGCAAATCAAATTCCCATGGAAGTGAAGTCCTGTCCTGCATTCACTCAGAAATAAGTCACATTTCAGAAGTACGATGCTTTGTGAATGCCACCTTGAAAGGTGCCCTAACAGACCACATGCTCCCAAGGGTTTCTTGAAGAACCAAAATCTGACCAACCAATCTTAGCTTATCCAACGCTGTTTATTTCATTGATAGATTACCGAATTTGGGTTTGGCGGAGTTGTCACCATGTGGCAGAACAAACGATGCAGAACACTGTACGCTTGTTCGAACTTTAAATTTGAGGATGCAAGTTATTTCCTGGGAAGGCGAGAGCCAAGTCCCTTAAACAGCTGTCAGCTTATAATGAGCGAAATTAAGTTACTCTGGAAAGTCCTCGTGAATGAATGGACTATTTTCTGATGGTTTGACATAATGGGGTATCCAACATTTTTATCCAAGATCGAAACCAAACCATGCAGGGGTCAACAAAATATCCCAATGTATGGCTTCTTTTGTAAATAAATATAAATATTCAAAAATACATTGTATAAAATAGTAGTAAAAATAAAGTAGCCTACATAAAATAATACTAGCTGTATTTGCTGGTAAACAATGGCTAAATGCGAACCTACGTGTCTGTAAAATGAACAGTGGATGCCTTTAAACTTTTCCAGCCTGGTTTCTCAGATGGCTGAAAGTAGGCCATCCTCCTAACTTGGCGCTTGACCATAACCAGAATCAATAAAACTCCAAGGCATGCATAAAGTCAGCGACCACAAAAACAGCATCATCATTACGGCTCGTTCTGAGCTGGCCTGAAAAAGACCAGCCAGGTTAACTCTTCTCCACGCAGAACTCAAGACTGGGGGAGAAACACATGAAGCGCCACTGGAGGGAAAGAGCAGACCTCCAGTGATTTATCTCTGACAGACAGACACCTCGTGTTTCAGAGCAAGTCGAACATTCCTGAGACAGAAGTAAAGGAAAGTCGGCCTGGCAAATCTAAGATTTAGTTTGAAGAATTAGAACAAACATGCATCTGAAAAACAACTTGTGAGGTGCTTGCTAAACTATGTACTACATAGGGTGCATTCTAACCATAATGGAACTTTTTTTGAATATTCTATATAGGCAACAACACTGTGTGACACAAACAGCACCTTACAGTTCCTGTTGCAGTGCATTCAAAAGTTTTGGAACAAATCTGAGACGTTGTTCTCATTTTCATGAGGACGTTTTAAGCTAAATGACTTGACTTCATTGACGTGGACAAGAACAAGCAAGACAAAGTCTCCAGTGAACCGCAAAAACCATGCCCAAACCTGTTACTTCATTTCAAAAGATCAGCAGGATCGTATCTCACAACGCTTTTCTCAGAGGAAGACAAATGAAACAAATGTTTTGGCCTCCTTTGTGCTTTCTGATTCTCCTCCAGAGTCAGATCCTCGTGTTCTGCCGCTGAGGCTTCCTTCAACACTCAGATAGAGATACATGCGAGTTGGCCGAGCTCCCGGGGGAGAGAAGAGAAGAAGGGAAGCCCATGAGGTAAATCAGTCACAGGTTCTTTATGGAGCACAGATGCAGCTGGAGACGTTCTGAATGAAAGGCCCGTTGAAGTGGAATGTGCGGCTGAAACAGAAACAGGGCTTTCGTTTTAACATCACCTCCATTTAGGAACCAAGTCTTTTAGCAGACGCGTGGGCAGAGGAAAGACAAACCTCCACGGGATTCCCTACGGACAACACCTCAATCAATCTGGTCTGGTGGACGTTTCCTGCAATTTTAGGCCTACGCTGAATGCTTTTCAATCAGACTGAATATGCAAAAGTCACAAAAACACCCACAGGTGTCTACAAATGACTCTTCAATGCAAATCTGTGGGGTTTTTTACCAGTTTTGTCTAAGCACAGATGAAGCTGTAATAACTGCACTTACATTTATGCATTTAGCAAAGTGACCTACAAAGTACTGCATTTTCCGGAAAATATAAGTTGTGGTTTTTATCATCTGATATGTGCGACTTGAAGGAATAGTTCATCCAAACATGAAAATTCACTCACCCTCAGGTCATGCAACATGTAGATGAGTTTGTTTCTTCATAAGAACAGATTGCATCACTTGCTCAGCAATGGATGTGAATGGGTGCCGTCAGAATGAGAGTCCAAACAGCTGATAAAAACATCACAATAATCCACAGCACTCCAGTCCATCAGTTAATGTCTTTGTGAAGTGACCAAAGCTGCATGTTTTTAAGAAAAAAAAACATCAAGACATTTTTTACTTCGAACTGGTAATTCTGGCTAAAATATGGAGTCCATTAATCTGCATAAAAGCTTCCTCAAAAAAAAACCTCCTGTTGTCCTGTCATGTCAAAATCTCCACCGCTGTTTTTGCTTGTAAACAGTGATTGGTTTCTCTCCTGATTTCAGACAAGGTGACTTTTTCACTGGAGGAAGTGTTATTTGGACTTGTAGTTTAGCAGGAAGCAATGGTTTTAAAGTTAAAAAAGTCTTAATGATCAATTTGTTTCTCAAAAAACATGCAGCTTTCACTGTCACAAGACATTAACTGATGGACTGGAGTGCTGTGGATTTACTTGGGGATTATTTGTGATGGGTTTTTATCAGCTGTTTGGACTCTCATTCTGACGGCACCCATTCACTCAGAGACATCCATGCTGAGCAAGTGCTGATGCAATGCTACATTTCTCCAAATCTGAATGAAGAAACAAACTCATCATAATCTTGGATGAAACTGAAGGTGAGAAAATATTTAGAAAATTGGCCATTTAACCAACTGAAATACTTCTTTAAGAAATAAAGTTCTAAAACCCATTTTAGACCAGCTAATGCTTCAGTTTTTACAAAAGCAAGCTTGTATAAAGTAAAGAGGCAGAAGTGAGCCAAAAAAAAAGTTTCAACTCTTGAGAGAATTCAACACCAGCCTGAGTGGAGCTCCATAAAACATCGGCAGTAGTTTCCACAGCGGGCCAGGACCTCCTGCAGCGGCACATGTGCTCCAGCTTGAGTTTCACCATCCTATCACAGTTCATCACTGGAACAAGCACCTACTGTAGACCCAAAACCCCATACAACCTCGGAAAGCACAAAAAGACATCCAGAAAGTGGCTAACGGGATGCAAATCACTCTTTAATGCAGTCCACACTACAGACTAGAGTTTTTTTTTTTATTTTATTGAGTCTTGTGTTGAGAGTTGCACACACATATAAAACAAAAATAACCAATGCTGGGATAATTAAAAGTTTGCTTTTCTTTTATTTGTGGCATGATATATAACTTATATATATATATATATATATATATTTTTTTTTTTTTTCAAAAGCCAAGGTCTTATTTCATCCATAAATTAAAAAAATAAAACTCAATTAAAAATAAATGTTAAAAAAAAAGTTTTTTGCATGGTAAAAATGATCAAATATACATAGAAATTTTACATTTATTTTTTAATATATTTTATTACATTGCATTTTTTGTATCATTATGTACTGTGATTCTTTTATTAAAAAAATGTATCAACAAAAGATGCTTATTTTTGAACCACTTGCAGGAATAAATAAAATCACTTGTTTTAAAACAAATTCCTCACACACTCAAACTGTCTGCCATTGGTTGGACAAACAGATAAAAAAGACTAACATTACCTTGAAACTACAAACCGCTCTTAAAAAGAAAGAGATCTCAGAGTTCATCTTTTCTTTGAGCTGTAAATCACTCAAAATGACTCTGTGTTTGAGTCGTAGTGTTAGCTGCTCTGATCTACTAGCTGTTTTGAATTTTATCGAATTGGTCGACATGCGCTCTGTGCCATTTGCATGCAAACTGTTTCCTGGACGTGCCAGAGAAAAAACGCAGGCCTCCTAAACGCTCCAGGGCAAAATCTCTGTACAATCCTGACAAAAAACATGCAGATCGTTAGCGACGAGAGCCCGCTATACAGGCTCCATATGAACCGCATGACGTCAGACGGGGATAAGCTTACATTTCCAATCCTAAAGGTCACCGCTGTCCGAGGGGAACTGCTAATTATGATCCAAAGAAAGCAGAACGTGAGTTTACATGCAAAACCATGGAAAGACGGCCAGGGAAAAGTGCATCTACTCTGTTTGCTGTGTGAATAATCAAATTATAAAATGCATTTCTTGAATTCCGTGTTGTAAATCTGCAGAAAAACATGAGGATATGCATGCAGTTCGCAGCTAAATGATCAATCAAACAGGTCGATGCTCTTTTCGACCACCAATTAGCCTCTAAAAAGTCGTCAAACAGAAGCCAGAGCTGCATCGTGTCATCCGCTCCGCTCTGAAAACATCTTGAAGACATTAACAGCTCCTCCTAAACCTCCCGATATTACGGCTCCAGACTCCGTTTGTCTCTTTAAGGGCTTTCCAATCACTGAATGTTTCTGTTGGTCATTACACGAGCTCTGGGATTAGCTGGCATATCCAAAAGGAATGTCACGTCAGCCTCGCCTCGCCTCCATGACTTACTTTAGCCTGTGTGGTGTCCGGCATGAGAAACAAACAAAAGAAGACCAAAAACACTCTCTTTTCCACTGTTGTTAAGGATTCACGCTTTCTCTTGGCTGCATAAAGATTAATAAAATATTACACAGAAAAACCAAAACAGATTTTGCATGCACTGCTGTTCCAAAGCTCACCATGTGCATTTATTTTACCACAAATACAGTAAAAACACTAATATTTTAGCAGTTTAAAATAATGTTTTCTATGTGAAGATATAGTAAAATGAAATTTATTCCTGTGATCACTCCAGTCTTCAGTGTTACATGATCTTCAGAAATTATTCTAATATGCTGATTTGCTGCTCAAGAAACATTTCTGATTATTATCAATGTTGAAAAGAGTTGTGCTGATGTATATTATATTTCAATATTTTTGTGGAAATAACTTTTTTCAGGATTCTTTCATGAATAGAAAGTTGAAAAGAACAGCATTGATTTGAAATAGAAATCTTTTTGCAACCATTTAATTGTAGTTATTGATCCATTTAATGCATACGTGATAAATAAATGTATCATTTTTAACACACACAATTTTTTTTTAAAACTTCTTAAAAGCATCAGGTGAATCATGTTGTGAACAAAAGTCTGTCTTATCTCAAAACTAAAAAGTGAAAAATTTATTTAAGCATTTTGACATTGTATTCATGACACAGTTGTCTCAATTTCTTAATACGCCAAAAAAAAAGAAAATAAGTTTCAAATTTAAAATTTATTTAAAGATTCAATACAATAATAAACACTACCACGATGAATATTTGCAACGGTAATTTACTAAAACTAATAATAATAATAAAATTATTAGGCCTATTGTTATTGTTATCATCATTACTTAAAAATATAATTTTAAAATTATAATAATTTTAATGAGAATTTGAATTTTGGGAGGAAGATCAATTACAATAAAATGATGTCAATGCAAAAGGGGGAAAAAAAGTTGTTTTTTATCTTTTGATTGATGAATTATGACCTTTCACATGTGATAATCGTGTGCATCGATGGCCCATTTCACAGACTTGAACCTCCTGTGGCGTATTTACATCAGATGATGAAGAGGAAATTGGTGCAATGTTTGCCCGTTTACTAAACAAACAGCGTCACAAATCAAGCAAAAGTCAACAGAGATTCACTCCAGAAAGCTCGCAACTGCACAGCTCCGCTTCATGAGCTCAGCTCGCCCGGCGACGGAGGATGGAGGATGGAGGATGGTGGGGGTGCTTTATAAAGTCCCTGGCACTCGAACCACTCCATCCACTTTCCACTCCCGTCCAGACAGGCCACTTCCGGCATGAGATCATTGGATGATTGGGTGGACGCTCATCAAAACCACACCACACGCTGCCAGTGTGCAACCGGACACTCCCATTCATCTCCGGGACAGTTTGACACAAGTTAAACAATAAACGCTCCCTTATTCATGACTTAAACAGCCAAAAATGTCAAGCTAACATGTTTAGAAGGGGTTAATGCAAAACAGCAACCGAATGTGTGTCAGAGCAGACTCATTTCTTCATGTGCTCTATAATTAGGGTTATATATAAACTTGGATCGAGTGTGCACATTGGAAGCGGAGAAACTCACGTCCGAACGCTTTTCACTCAGCTTTAACAATTCCATCCACTTCTACTGCGCGTGCTTCATCCTGAGTCCACACCGCAAACTCTGGTCGGTTCGCTTGATGCTTTCAAAACGTCTTTTATCTTTCCCCTCACACACCCATAATGCATTGCTGTCTGTCAGGCCACTTTGGGGCACCTTCTAGATTAAAAGCCTGTCTTTACCGCAGACAAACAGATGAGTGACCGGACCACGGTTGATGTTTCTCTAAATTAGGGAAGCATTCCGCTGCCATCTGCAAATCTGGCAGTATTTCGTGAGGAAGGCGGCTTCTGTGAACCTCATGTAGGAGAAAACCGGTCTAATTCTTGCCATCTGCTCGTCAGTACTCATTAGTGGATAAATACCAAGCCACTGGTTTCTATGTCACCAATGGATTCATGCTCATCCATTACAGAAGAAAATATAGACCTAGGCCTAATATAAGGCTGAGAATATCCACTAAATATTCACATATTTTGCTTGCAATAAAAAAAATATTGCGATAATTTAATGCACATTTTATTTTGATTCCCTAAATATGATGCAGATGTCTTGCAAAACTAGAGAGCAAAAATTGTTTTAATAGCATCTTTTTAAACTTTACTAACAAAACATTGCATTAGATTTAGTATTTTAGTAGTAGTTAAGTATTTAAGTAATTGCACCTCAGAAGTGAATTGATTCATATGCAGTGATTATTTTGCAAAAAATGATGACAATTAGGCTATCAGTGTAGAATTTTTCATAAAGGATTTTTGTAAAAAGATGCAAAATACTGTTAATTTCTATGCAAAATAGAAGAAAAAAAAGCCTTTAGATTTATTTTGCAAGGACTTTGTTTGAAAAGATTTTTCTGGTAGAGGACAAAAGAACAACATATTAAAGCAAATCTGAGAAAAAAATATAAAAAATATTATTAAAGAACGAAGAAAGAAATAATGTTATTTCTTTAAGTGGCATCATAAAAGTTTAAGTAAAAGTAGATTCAGTTGTTATATTAGTGCATATAAATGAACAAGTAAATATATTTCTTCACAGTTTCCTAAAAAAAATAGGCAGTGTGAACAAATGTCTTGATTTAGTTTGCAAACGACTGATTCCTCTGATTGAAGAAAATAAATAAGCCCAATCAGAGCTAATACAAACATTTACATATATATATCAAATATTATTAAAGGTCTAAAAATATTGTGATTTCTTTTAAGCTACAAAGTAAAAGCTTTAGCATAAAAAATAAATGTAGAAAAAATATTGCAGTTGTTATATTCCTGCATGTAAATGGAATTAATAAAGAATTCTTCAGAAACAACACATTTAAGCCAAATCAGAGCAAAAACATATCTATTGAGCTGTATCTCAACTATTATTAAATGCTGATAATATGAAACACTGATATTTGTGAAGCTGTGCTGCCCAGCCCTTCTTCCAGGTCTCTCATTCAGTCTCTTTCAGTAGCACGTCAGAGCACATATGGTGCAACAAAAAAAGCTTTGTGGGCCTCTCTCTCCACTTCACAATAACGCTTCAAAATAGAGACTGAGAAAAAAGAACGAGAGAGAAAGAGCACACAGGGCAGGGACACCCAACTGTGTAACACTCCTGGCAACCTGAGTTTCCTTTGACTATACGTCTGCATTCATCAGCGACTATCAACTTCCTGTTCACGTCTCCTAGTCACTGAAGAGTTTCTCAATGTGAACCCATCCCCTCTAGTATAGTGTTCACTCTGTCATGTTACATAAAGTGCGAGACATTACTGCCAACATGAAACCAATTTCACTCCCATAATGAGATATAATACCCCAAAACCAAAAACTATGCACATCATGTGTAGATTTGACACTAGGCAACTTGTTTAAATATCGCCTTGAAATGACAAGATATGGGCCAGAATATCAGAAATGAACACAGAGATGAACATATTTCTTTTTGGAGTGGCATGCACTGGTGGATTGGATGTTGAAATGGTGAACATCCACAGATCTCCAGGCTCTTGGAGGCGAGAGGCATTTTCTCATGCTACATTCACAAAAACAACTGTGAAAAAAACCTTCAACGCTTACACATGACACGTCAAAATTAATTTACTCGCTTCCTGTCAGGTTTCTGTTCTTGATGATGATAGGGTTTTTCCACGGCTGTTTAACACAGACAGTAGGAGGACAGAAAAAACCCCGGTCAATCCTAAGGTCCAGGCAAGCGATGACCACCATCCCACTGGTTTTTCCAAAGACAATAATGAGTTACACTGTGTTTTTGGTTTAGGGTGCTAATGTGTGAACACTTAAAGCTTTATGTGATCATAAACAGCATAACCAACATATCCCATTGTATAATGACATCATACAACACAATGAAACACAATGCAACAAGTAGGTTCAGCCTGGACGGCGTTTATAGCCATTCAACTCATTTACGGAAAACAGATTGTGTACAGATCATAAATCATAGACTGATATGAAACCAGAAGCTCAAATGTAGAATGAACGAGCAGAACATGGCGGGAAATGAAAGATGAAAAGTTACATTGTTGCCGGATACACTGTAAGATTCTAACAAAAGCTCAATCCGGGAAGTTCGATTTATTTTGAGAGTTCTCTCCGCGAACGGCTCTTTTATCTCTTGTTAACATGGCTTTGAGTTATCTTCTAGCTAAACCGCTATTTTTTCGAGATAGCATTTAAATATTTTGGTATTAGAAATGTTGTTTGGGGTTTTGAAACAAAAGCCTTTTGAGTTCCAGCCACCCGCAAAGTTTGTTTGCCGCCGCGGAGCTACAGCGACTCGAATAAATGAATTAATAAAACAGCCATTAAACTTACCGTGATGTGTGTATGTTGAGCCGAACGAAGCGTCTCATGTTTAATAAGTTAATAAATGTGGCTGCTGGTCGATTGTCTCCGTGTGTTTGTGCATAGCCTACGCGTATACGACTCCTCCTCTTCATCCAGTAGATCGCCTTTTCCTCAAACTCATCCAGACAGGTTTATTTCCACCCCTGAGGCCCCTTTAAAAACATAGCACACAGATATGAGTCCGGAGAGGACACACGGACATGCTGAATGCGATCTGTGAGCTTTGTGCCGGAGATTCGTACAATCACACACTGAGGAAAACTTGTCTGTGCGAACAGATGCTGAAGGGCGACGCCCGGTGGATGAAGGGGAACTCGCCTTAAAGGAATAGTTCACCCAAAAATGAAAAATTGCTGGGACTGTATAATCATCCTCAGGCCAACCGAGATGTAGATGATTTTGTTTCCTCATCAGATTTGGAGAAATGTATCATTGCATCACTTGCACACCAATGAATGAATTGCTCTGGAGTGGATGGGTGCCGTCAGAATGAAGGCTGATTTATACTTCTGCGTCGGACCTAACGCCGTAGCCTACGCATAGACACACACCCCCCTACGCCGTAGCCAACGCCGTGACCTGACGTGCACCTCTCCAAAAATCTAACAGCGCGTCAATTCTACGCGGACCGCAAGCACTGTGATTGGTGCTGCTAGAACCCCTTCCTCTGTATGTACTTGAGTTTGGTGTGTGTTTATAATGTGAACTTTAATATTTTTAATGTTCACCTTCTTATATAAAATAAAACAAAGCAAAGAACACTATTATACTACATAGTCCATCAGTATTTGTCCGCGATAAACAATGTTGATTCTGCCGTGGTACAAGAAGATTGAAAGAATGCCATCTTCTCTTGTTCCGTTGTTGTCTCCTTTTGTAGTTTTAAATACTGATTTAATATTTATTTGTCGCCGTCATGGCTATAATAATGCTTCTCCGCCGAGCCGCTTCTTCTTCGGCTTTTTGGTACTGCGGGTTAACAGCAACATGCCCGTGGACATAGACTAGCGGTTTGCACGTGTACTGCACGTCGACGCGGACAACGACGCAGAAGTATAAATTAAAACTGACGCATAGCCCTACGGCGTAAAGGCTACGGCGTAGGTCTGACGCAGCAGAAGTATAAATCAGCCTTGAGAGTCCAGACAGCTGATAAAAACCATCACAATAACCCACACCACTCCAGTCTCAGTTAATGTCTTGTGAAGAAAACAAAAATATGCTGGTAACATGCTTTTTTTCAGTTCATAAAACACGAGTCCTCTATCCTTAATACTTCTTTCCCTTTTGAAAAACCAGCATATGCTGGTTAGGTATGTTTTGAAGCATGGCTGCTGGTTTGAACTGGTTTAAACTGGTCATGTGCTGGTCCTAAGCAACTAGGTCCTGCTCAGAACCAGTTAAGGACCAGCACATGACCCGTTTAAACCAGCTCAAACCAGCAGCCATGCTTCAAAACATACCTAACCAGCATATGCTAGTTTTTTTTTTTTTGTGTGTGTGTGTGTGTGTGTGTGTGTGTGTGTGTGTGTGTGTGTGTGTGTGTGTGTGTGTGTGTGTAAGAAAATGGTCCAAAACCGTGGTATCAGTGGATTTTTATGTGATAAAACAACAGAAGATGTACTTTTTATTGGAGGAAGCGTTATTATGGATTATTATGGAAAAATGCCTTAAGGTGGACTCTCATTTTTGGTTTCTTACAAACACGCAACTTTGGCTTCACAAGATGTTAACTGATGGTCTGGAGTGGTGTGGATTATTTGTGGATTATTGTGACATTTTTATCAATAAAATTGGACTCTCATTCTAAAGGCACCCATCCACTGCAGAGGAACCATTGGTGAGCAAGTGATGCAATGCTACATTTCTTCAAATCTGATGAAGAAACAAACTTATCTACATCTTGAACAGCCCGAGGGTCAATAAAATGTCAGCATATATATATATATATATATATATATATATATATATAGTTTTTTTTTTTTTGTTTTTTTTTTTGCTTGTTTCATTTCATTCTGTTTATTTAATTTAATCTTATTTTGATAGAAAATATTACTTGCTTTGGTAATATTTCTACATATGCATGTTATGTATCCTTTTTGGGTTAATTCACATTTCTGAGTTAACATGAGATTTTATATACAGACTTTATTTCTAAGAACTGTTGATCTGGTAAAAGGTGTTCAGAGAGCGAACCCTTGTGGTTGAATGTGAGTAGTATTGTACAGCTTGTCTGAGAAAAAAAACAAAAAACAAAAAAAACATGTAATTACATTAAACTAAAGCTAGATGTCGGTACAAAATCAGATATCCTGGACAACCAAGTCTGTCCAAGTAGACCAGAGCAAAGGCTTGTTTAATACGGGAGAGCGTAAAGTTCATGTTTCAAGGTACAGGTGCATCTCAATAAATTAGAATGTTGTGAAAAAGTTCATTTATTTCAGTAATTCAACTCAATTGTGAAACTTTTGTATTAAATAAATCAAATGCACACAGACTGAAGTAGTTAAGTCTTTGGTTCTTTTAATTGTGATGATTTTGGCTCACATTTAACAAAAACCAACCAATTCACTATCTCAACAAATCAGAATACTTCATAAGACCAATAAAAAAATAAAAATAAAAAAAAACATTTTTAGTGACTTGTTGGCCTTCTGGAAAGTATGTTAATTTACTGTAATTTATGTACTCAATACTTGGTAGGGGCTCCTTTTGCTTTAATTACTGCCTCAATTCAGCGTGGCATGGAGGTGATCAGTTTGTGGCACTGCTGAGGTGGTATGGAAGCCCAGGTTTCTTTGACAGTGGACTTCAGCACATCTGCATTTTTTTGGTCTCTTGTTTCTCATTTTCCTTTTGACAATACCCCATAGATTCTCTCTGGGGTTCAGGTCTGGTGAGTTTGCTGGCCAGTCAAGCACACCAACACCATGGTCATTTAACCAACTTTTGGTGCTTTTGGCAGTGTGGGCAGGTGCCAAAACCTGCTGGAAAATGAAATCAGCATCTTCAAAAAGCTGGTCACAGAAAGGAAGCATGAAGTGCTCCAAAATTTCTTGGTAAACGGGTGCAGTGACTTTGGTTTTCAAAAAACACAATGGACCAACACCAGCAGATGACATTGCACCCCAAATCATCACAGACTGTGGAAACTTAAGTCAAGTCAAGTCTGCTTTATTGTCCATTTTTCCACATGTACAGTACATACATACAGAGAATTGAAACTGTTACTCTCAGACCCATGGTGCATACAGATAACACTAACAGTAGAGCCTAAAAATCCAGATAGATACAGATCAAATATAAAATATAAAATACAACTATACAAAGTAAGGGCATGTAAAAAGTAAAAAAATAAAATAAAAATAAAATAAAGTTAAATAAACCAAAAAGATAAGATAAAAAGATAAAAAGATTGTAGTACAAAAAAACTTACTCAGTCTGATTAAAGTGACAAAGGGCTCAGAGAGCAGTTCCTTTTTTAAACTGACTAAAGAGGTGGTAGAATGACGTCAGTTCTATGCTGAATGAGGTACTGAGTGACTGGTGCATGACCAATGTCTGTACAAGGACCTGTGACTGGTGGGGGGGTTCATGTCATGGTGCTGGGGCAGAAGTGAAGAGGGGGAAGGGGGTAGCAAGTTAGTGGTTCAGCTTCCTGATAGGATTGGGGTCCTTCAGTCTGCTGGAAGGACCTGGGGTATGTGGGATCTGGGTGTGGGGTGTTGGGATCACCTAGTTGCAGAGGTGCCTGGGGTTCAGAAGAGGGAAGGGGTAGAGAGACCCTGATGGCTCAGCAGCTCTCTGAAGCGTCTGTGACGGGTGACGTGGGGTCACCTGCGCTCGTCAGCAGAGGGCTTCTGTGAGGTGAGACCGGGTTCTTCCATAAATAGTCCTGGAGGGATGGAAGAGAGAGCACTTGCGCATACAATGAATTCTTCTCAGCTGCTCTCACTATGCGTTGAAGGGTCTTCTATAAATGATAGGACGCGTTGTACAGGCGCCAAATACCACACAGTGATGCAAGCTCGGAACAGAATGCTCTCGATGGTGCCTCTGTAGAAGGTCTGCACATGATGGGGGTAACTCTGTGATGTGGACACCAGGAACTTGGTGCTGCTCACTCTCTCCACACACTGCTATGCTTTCTTGGCCAGTGCTGCTGTGTTTTCAGTCCAGGAGAGGTCCTCTGTGATGTGGACACCAGGAACTTGGTGCTGCTCACTCTCTCCACAGTCGCACCATTGATGGTCAGAGGAGCATGCCGAGTGTGCACTTTCCTGAAGTCAACAACAATCTCCTTCATCTTCTCCATGTTCAGAGAGAGATTGTTATCACTGCACCACCCGGCCAGGCGGCTCACCTCACTCCTGTTATTTATCTCGTCTCTGTTGCTAATGAGACCCACCACAGTAGTGTCATCCGCAAACTTTATAAAGAAGTTGGAGTTGTGTGATGGTGTGCAGTCATGGGTCAGCAAAGTGAAGAGGAGGGGGCTCAGCACACATCCTTGGGGGGCCCCAGTGTTCAGTGTGATGGTGCTGGATGTGTTGCTGCCGACCCGTACTGCCTGAGGTCTTCCAGTCAGAAAGTCCAACAGCACAGTGAAGTGTTGAGTCCCAGCTGGACCAGTTTGTAAATGAGCTGTTGAGGTATGATTGTGTTGAATGCGGAACAAAAGTCTATGAACAGCATTCTGACGTTAGAGTCCTTTTTGTCTATATGTGTGAGTGCTGAGTGGAGGGCAGTTGTGATGGCGTCATCGGTCAAGCGGTTGGACCGATATGCAAACTGGAATGGGTCCAGGGAGGGGGGGGGCAGACTTGATGTGGTGCATGACTAGCTGTCCAATGCACTTCATGAGAATAGGAGTAAATGCAAATGGACGGTAGTCATTGAAGCAGGATGGAGACGGCTTCTTCGGGACTGGATGATGGTGGTATCTTTGAAGCATGTGGGAACAACAGCCTGACTAAGCGAGATGTCAAAAATGTCTGTGAAGACATCAGTGAGTTCCACTGCACAGTCTCTCAGTACACGCCCAGGAATGTTGTCAGGACCCGGAGCTTTGCATGCATTGATCCTGCTGAAGGATCTCCTCACGCTGTCTGGGGTCAGCGTCATCACCTGGTCACTGGGAGGAGGTGGAGTCTTCTGTGTAGTGGTGCTGTTTTGTTCCTCAAAGTGAGCGAAGAAGGCGTTCAGCAGGGAGATGTTGTTGTCACAGGTCCGCATTGGGGGCTTGTAGTCCGTAATAGTCTGTATCCCCTGCCACAGGCTCCAAGTGTCTCTGCTGTCGCTGAAACGATGGGCTATCCTCATGGAGTACTATCTCATGCTGCGGGATAGGTTGGCCCAACAGTCCTCAGGCCCACCTCATTTCCAGCTCTGAAGGCAGCTTTCCACGTCTTCAGGAGTCTGTAGACCTCCCCTGTCATCCACGGCTTCTGGTTGGCCCGGACAGTGATGGTCTTTGTGACTGTTACATCATCAATACACTTGGTGATGTAGGCAGTGACAGTCTCTGAGTACTCTTGGAGGTCTGTGGTGTTATTGTATGTGGCAGCCTGGTTAAACATATTCCAGTCAGTTGTGTCAAAACAGTCTTGAAGAGCATCTGACGACCCTTCTGGCCACACTTTAATTTGTTTGTGAACTGGTTTGGCGATTTTAACGAGCGGTCTGTATGCAGTAGGGCTGTCAAAAAAAATACAATTTCGAATATTCGTCGAATTTAAAATAAAAATCCACATTCGAATGCAAAAACGTTGCATTCGAATTTTAGGTGTGCGTTAAGGAGGTTGCTTTAGGGCCCGCCCCGGGTATACTTCACATTCCGCGTTCCGTTCCGTCTTGAGCCCAGCAGCGTCCGCACAGCTTTCAAAAGGCGGATGAGCTCGACACGCTGTACCACTTCTGTCTCATCATTCACCTCGTGCGTGCGCTGTTGTACGCGCACCGTCCGCGCTGTCTCAAAAATTGCTTGATGACGAAAATGACATAATGCAGACGGTCCAAGTATATTTTGGCCTTTATCAGTAGCGCACGAGATGCGATGACAATGTAAGTTTCATTGCATTATAATTTTCTTGTTAGCCTATCGCACAAGAGAGCTGGATGTTTAGAACGCCATGAAAAAATTAATGTATGTTCAACTTTTTAAAAACATATCTCAAGACTTTATGGAGGGTTTTTCCCCATCCCACTGGCTCTCATGTTTTTAAATTAAAAATGTACTCTGTGTGATTGGCTTTCCGCATTTTGTATTAAACTATGCATGCATACATGATGCTGTTTTGTTTATAGTTGTTTAAGCAACTTAATTATAATTGGTTTATAAACATTATTTTAAATATTATTCACTTAACAGTCATGTATTCTAATGCTTTTATTAAACGTGCATTAGTAATATTTTGCTCGATGCGCCCTCTTGTGGCATCAGGAGAAAAGCAAAAAGCTTTTCTTCACCCTAACTGAAATTATGCATTTTAAATTAGAATATAATTCGAATTTTGACAATATATAAGTAAAAAATTTGAATTAAATTTTTTCAGCCATTTTGACAGCCCTAGTATGCAGGCATTAGCATGACAGTGATGTGGTCTGAGGCACCAAGGTGGGGGAGGGGGAGGGCTTTGTAAGTTCCTCTCTGTGTGGTGTAAACAAAGTCTAAAATGTTTTTACCTCGTGTTGGAAAGTTAATGGGTTGGTGTATTTTTGGAAACACACTCTTTAAGTCTGCATGGTTGAAATCCCCAGCTATGATGAGAAAAGCATCAGGGTGGGCTGTCTGCTGCTCACTGATATGCTGGTACAGTTCATTTAGTGCATCGTTCCTGTTGCTGTTGTTGGAGTTCGGAGGAATGTATACAGCAACGAGCAGTATGGCTGTATATTTCCTTGGTAGATAGAACGGCCGGCAGTTAATAATCATAAACTCCACCAGGGGTGAGCAGTGTTTGCAGACCACAACAGCATCACGGCTCCACGCGTCATTGATGTAAACACAAAGAGCTCTGTCCGCTCGATAGCATGTCAGCTGATCGAGCTGAATAGCGCCATCTGGAACGCTGTTGCTAAGCCATGTTTCCGTGAACACAAAAACACAACAATCTCTTACAGTCCTCTGAGTTGAGCGTAGTAAATCGGATGTAGTCCAGTTTATTGTCCAAAGAGCATACGTTAGCCAGTATGATGGTTGGGATAGCTGGCTTGTGTGGGTTAGCCGTTGTGAAGTTCACTCAAATTCTTGAATCGATTTTGCTTGACAATCCTCATAAGGCTGCGGTTCTCTCGGTTGGTTGTGCATCTTTTTCTTCCACACTTTTTCCTTCCACTCAACTTTCTGTTAACATGCTTGGATACAGCACTCTGTGAACAGCCAGCTTCTCTGGCAATGAATGTTTGTGGCTTACCCTCCTTGTGAAGGGTGTCAATGATTGTCTTCTGGACAACTGTCAGATCAGCAGTCTTCCTCATGATTGTGTAACCTAGTAGTGAACCAAACTGAGAGACCATTTTGAAGGCTAAGAAAACCTTTTCATGTGTTTTCATGTGAGTTGATTAGCTGATTGGCATGTCACCATATTCTAATTTGTTGATATAGTGAATTGGTGGGTTTTTGTTAATTGTGAACCAAAGACTTAAACTTCTTCAGTCTGTGTGCATTGAATTTATTTAATACACGAGTTTCACAATTTGAGTTGAATTACTGAAATAAATTAACTTTTCCATGACATTCTAATTTATTGAGATGCACCTGCATATGAAGAAGAATGGCCTACAATTCAAGAAAAATTCACATCTATTAACTCACTTCATGCAACCTCCAAAATAACACAAATTGAGGTTTGGGAATGATGCAATGTAAATAAAAACTCTTATATTAGAGTTTATAGGTATAGATTCCAGCTCTGCTTATTCATTCATCAACCAATTTCATGAGCTGCATATGGGAATGATTTTAAACACCACTGATAGAGGAACTAAAGGCGTTTTGTTAGGAAATTCAAACGTCTTTAGCTCAGGAGGTTTTTACAATCATGAGAAGTGTAAATTCACTCAGGTGCATCCAAATAGTTATTTATTTGGCTCAGAGAGTTTGCTGAAAGCTGAATCTTTCCCGAAACTGTAAACAACTCACTTATCACGCAGGTTCAGTTTGTGCTTACGTGATCAAGTTTAATAGTGACACAGTTTGGCCTTTTTTGTGGCTTTCTCTGATAACACTTTTTTATTTTCATTGCGCACAAGTGTCGACAGGGCGTTGGTAACTGTGAAGGGTGTTGCTTCTTACCTCAGGATGTGGTGGTTTCAGAAGGGCCCCCTCCTTTATCTTAGCCCAATATTTACAAAGTGGTATAATACAAAACAAGAATTAAGAAAATAATCTAGGTAATTCCACTCTGGTTTATTTTAAACCATTTTGGATGAGAGCGGAGAACTGACGCATAGACAAAAATGGACCAAATCAGACCGTTTTCACTCTTGATCGGCCACAAGTAAAAACAAAAAATGCTTTCTATTGTTTTTTATAAAGTTTACAGGTGAAATTAAGAATTTAATGGTTCATTGCACATCCAAAATATTCATAATCGCCAAGCATTTCTTTGTCAGTATTGGGAAAATGTTGGGAAAATCAGCGAAATCTGATCAGACTTTGATTAACTTGTTGAGGGGCCTGAACTATGAAGCCAGATTAGCTGGCTAGACAAGTTTCAGATTAGTTTGCACCAATCCTGGGTTTTAGGTACCATGAAAGTGGCTTGGCTTTTAGCGGCGTTCATCGGCATCCATCGTTACACTCCATAGCTGACCAAATTCAGTGCAGGTCATGTTCTGGGTCAGAGATCTCAAACCGAAACTGGACCAAGCAGATGTGAGCAAAGTGACATTGACACATTTAAATAGGTGATAGAAAGTCTGTGCAATGTCCTCACTGATAAAGTGAAACAAACGCATGTGTGTGTGTGTGTGTGTGTGTGTGTGTGTGTGTGTGTTTGTGTGTGTTTCCACCCAGATGAGGTGAACTGAAAACAGTAAGGGAGGAGGCCACTTTACTAGGTCATCAGATCTTCCTGTTTGCTTACTGGCTTCTGAGAAATATCAGTTATAGCAACTTAAAAGGTGTTGTAAGAATATTTGTGTAGCATCAGTTGTATTTAAAAGGTCTTGCAAAATGTTTTTACTACTGCGACACGTGCTGACTAGAAACTGGCACAATGACTTCCTGTAGTAGTATTAAATAATTATTGTCCATTTGTTGTAGTGTAAAATATATTTGTTGCACATATAAAATTTTAAATTGTTTAATAAATTGGAAGCATAATCATTTTACGGTTTTATTTATATGCTTTTTATTTTTTACTTGTTTGTATTTTATGATTTTGTTTTTATTTTATTTGTTCTATTTTATTTATTTTTATTACATTTCACTGCATGTTTTTGCAAAAAGCATTCACACAGGCGACAGATCTTCCCCAATATGTACTATATTTGGTACCAAATTTTAATGCATGCAATGCAACATGATTTTTTTTTACGGCAATCCAAGATTTGTACACTTTCTGGGAAGATGTCACAAATGTGCATTTTAGAAAGTGTAGAAACTGAGACTTTTTGCTTTCTCCATTGGGTGTGTCGAATATCTGCAAGAAGGCTTCCTTCCTTGTTACTGCAGGGTATATAATCGTTCAGAGAGCCAGTGCTCCAGCTTTCTGCATCAGAGCATGGCTCAATACCAGTTACACCAGCATCACTAATCACTAAGAGGTAAGTTAAGATGCACCAGCAAAAAATGCCATTTGTTATTATCTAAAAAAAAATATATATAAAAAAAAATGTATATATATATATATATATATATATATATATATATATATATATATATATATATATATATATATGGGTTTATTCAGAACTATTTTGAGTAATTTAAACAAAAATGTTTTGCATTTATATTAGGTAGCTTAAAAATATATGTATATTATAATTTTTGCATTTAAATTCAACATTTAATTAATTATTTAATTTATTTATTGATTGATTTATTACAGATACACTTTTGTCACATGTTGGCTCTTTAAACATGCCACTCTCAAATACCCTCTTAACCACAAGTGCAGTAGTGAAACTAGAGATATTTAAATGTACACATGCGGAGAGTAAATTAGGTCAAGCTCATGATGCATTTACTTCTAAGATAACATTTTTAAAATGTAAAAAAAAAAAAAAAAAAAAAAAAAAAAAAAAAAAAAAAATTGGTTTAATTTTAAAATTTCTTTCAAATTCTTTACTATTTTTGTCTTTATTCTCTATTTTGTGGGCGGTGGTGTAATGTAGTGGTTAAAAATCTGGTAACCGAAACAGACACTGCAAATAGCAACTCCTGAAATCACATCTTTGTGCACTTAAGCAAGAAACTTTCGGCAGCCAGCGGGACGGTCCCCGTAATGTCAAATCAATTTTAAAGCAAGACAGATTTGTACAACCACGTGCTAGCAGGGTGGCTTGGTAAAAATTAACATTTGGCAAACACTCTTCACACTAATCAGATTTACTGAACTTTAAATGCATTAATGGTTCCATGAAGAAGGTTTTTTTTGGAATTTTCAAATGTTCTTCACACTAATCAGATTTACTGAACCTTTTTTGGGGCAACCCAAAATGGTTCTTCTATGGCATTGTTTGAAACTTTATTTTTAAGCAAGTAAGGGAATTTTAAACTTCAGATTTAGTTCATGAAACCAATAAAAATAAAATCAACTGTTTTCCATCAGGTCATCCTGAGAGGGCACAGTCTGATTGCCTGGAGTCCGATTGCATTGAAGACCGAATCGACCCCAGTGAGATTCAACTCCACGTTCCTGCTGCTCACGTCATGGAGGTCCTGCGTTCTTACAGCTCCGCCTCTTCTTGTCCCGACGTCTACAACTGGACCAGCAGCGGCAGTCTCATCCTGGAGCATTACAACTTCACCGGACGCCTCCAGCATCGGAAGCCCTCGAAGAGAAGCGTGAGCGCTGTCACCGTCCTGTTCCTGTGCTTCAGCGTCTTCATCATCCTGGAGAACCTCATGGTGCTGTTTGCCGTGCTTTTCCGGGTCCGTCTGCGCCATCGTTGGATATTCATCTGCATCGCAAACATCGCACTGAGCGACTTGCTGACGGGATCCGCCTACGTGGTCAACATCTGCATGTCCGGCAACCGCACCTTCAAGTTAAGCCCAGTTCTGTGGATATTCCGCGAAGGACTTTTATTTGTAGCCTTAGCGGCGTCTATATTCAGCCTGCTCTTGATCGCCGTGGAGCGCTACACCACCATGATGAAGCCCATCCACCATAAAACCGCCACAAAGACTTACCGAATCTACATAATGGTGGGGCTCTGCTGGGTAACGGCGCTCGTAATCGGATTCCTTCCGCTGATGGGCTGGAACTGCATTTGCGATCTGAAAAGTTGCTCCACACTTCTGCCGCTCTACTCCAAGAGCTACATCTTGTTCGCCCTGATCATCTTCTTCATAATCCTACTCACAATCGGCGCTCTCTATTTCGCCATCTACTGCCATGTCCGCAGTAGCACCAAGACCATATCCTTACGCAGCAGCAAGCGTTCGCTGCGCCTCCTGAAGGCCGTCATCTCCATCGTTGGAGTCTTCATGGTGTGTTGGGGTCCTTTGTTCATCCTCTTGTTGGTGGACTTCTTCTGCTACTCTCGTAACTGCAGCACACTCTTCAATCCTGAATGGGTCATCGCCATGGCTGTGCTCAACTCGGCTATGAACCCGCTCATTTACTCATTCGGCAGCCTGGAGCTGCGCAAAGCCATCGCGACGCTCCTGTGCTGCTGCTGTCTGAAGGTGGGACTGTGCGACCCCAAGACCTTCATGTCAAAGGAGACTTCCAGCACCTCCGGGGGTGGGCAAAGTAGCCTGCGCAACAGCTTCAACAAGGTGCGAAACCTGAGCACCAGCCCGCAGCCTGAACCGAAGAACGGCAAGAAAACACGCCTCAGCTCCACCACTTCTTGTTTATCTGCATCGAGCGGTTAAGCCGCAGTGGGCAGGTGTGTTTCTCCTTCGCCACAGGAACTGCACCTCCTCAAACACATCACGGTTGTGGCTTCAGTTCTGTTTCTCTCTTTGAGGGTCAAAAGTCTGCAGGTGTGAGTTTCCATGCTCATGGACAAATGCAGAAAGGACTGTAAAAGTAAGCAGCTTTGCAACAAAAACATAGAAAAGGTAAAAAATATATATATATATATATAGTAACTTGAATGCAATTTTGTACAACATTTGAGCCGAATGCAATGGAAAGCAACCAGAACTGTAAAATACTCAAATATAAACTGCCTTTTATTGTTGTTCGAAAGATTGTCTACGCGAATGTACAAGTAATATGAATGTTATAATTTAAAAATGAAAAAGTATATATTTTTATATTCTACGTAAAAGGGATTCTTTAGATTGTATACATGCACTTTTGAAACTGTTAATATTTTAGAGTACATATTGTCAAATTGTTTTAAAGGAAATAAAATAAAGCATTGATTCATATTGATAATGTGAGGTTTCTTGAAGGTTCTCAAGTCAATAACATTCATTGAACACATGAGGGAGACAGTATACAGACTTCTTCAAGGCGACATGCTTCAGTACGTCAAAGAGCATCAGGTCTTTTCATTTCAAACACATCAAATTCTAATGACTTATGCATACAATATTACACAATATACACAAAATAGTAATATTCTCTTTCCAAAAGATTCTAAGTTTCAAGTTAAGCTTTATATGACACAACTGTGAAATAATCCTTTTTTTTAGATTTATGTAAAATCCACTCAGAGTTCAAGAATCCACCAAAAACACTAAAGTGTGCATGGGAAACCAGTGCCCTCCAAAAATAACATGACAACCCGTCTCAAAAGCACCTGGATGATCCAGACAGCTGTTGGAAGAATGCACAATGAATGGAAGAAATGAAAATGAAAATGTCCACATAAAAGTAACGCTGCCTAAAGAACTGTTAGCATTTGCATATTACATTTACATTTATGCATTTAGCAGATGCTTTTATCTAAAGCGACTTACAGTGCATTCAGGCTATACTTTTTTAATCAGTATGTGATATTAGCTGTAGTTTTTACATAGATACTTGTGGGAAATATATAAAAACACTCACTTGACATGCCCCTGATTAACACACACCTGCCGTCCGTTTGTGATCCTCAATGATGCAAACCACGAAATATTCTCTTTAGGCAAAGTCATGTATTAAAACCACAACGGCCTGTTCACACCAACGACAATAACTGTAATTATAACATTTTAATAAGCACTTCTAATTTTATGACAATAGGGAAGTCATTTCATTTATATATTCCTAGATTCTCTTTTGAGTACTCAAACAATCCAAGAAGACATTTAAAACAGAAAGAAAAGAGAGTGGATGAACGTTAGAAAATCTGGACAAAATCATCAGTGTGGATACATACATCTTCCTCAGAAGAGACACAAACAGCAACTCACGTCAGCGTTTGACTTATATCCTATTTATGTCCATAAGTTATTTGTGAAATTTGGTGTAACTCATTAATCTGTGGTTTGACTTCTTCATATTTAAGGAGAGAACTAGTCAGTTGCTGCGGATGTTGATATAGTTATAATTTGTGGTGTGAACTTGCCTTATGAGAGAGAACCGTCACGCACCGCAAACACGTTCCTGAGATGATTACACTTTAGTTTTACGACTGCATGACATCTTGAAGGAAATATGGATTTATGTTCTTCTCTTTATAGAGGGCAGGAAGGGTTAACTGCGGTTGCGTGCAGACAGAGCGTCGCCTCCAGGTGCTCTGCAGACAGATAATGGTGAAGTTCTCAGAGGGTCCTCGGATGAATGCAGTTCATTGGTTGCTGCACATTTGTAGCTGGTTAGCTTGATAGCAATTCAAACCATTTCAGGAGTCCATGCAAATGAGTTCAACATTTCAGTTAATTGACAACTCAGAGCAGAAATAAAGACGAACACAACGTTCTCATTGTCTGGTGTCTCATTTAATTAAGAGAAGCATGTTGTTTTGGCATTCTTGGAAAAAAATAAAACATCATAAATCAGATACAAAGGACAGATTAGATATGGTGATTTGCATGTAATTTAACTGTGTGATATAAATTTGACTCTAGGCACCATAAACAGGATTTTTTTTTCCTTAAGGACAAGGGTCTGCCGAACAAGAAATTAAGCATGTGTTTATCGTTATTCAGTTGCTACATGATTTAACTTGAGAAATGCTCACGAGATCGTTGAGGATAAAATGAACCCAGTCGCTGCCTGAGAAAACAAAGTAGTAGCTGCATGCTGATTGGAGGAGAGGAAAGCATGCTGCATGCTGATTGGAAGAGAGTTCATCTGTGGCATGCCATGAGGACCTCACAGACATTCATGTGGTGTCAACATGTCTTTAAATTTATTTTAATAAACATGTGACAAACTCTTACTTTCAGCACAGATGCTCTGGATCGTGATCCAGAAGGACGCCGGGTACCGTGGGTTTCTTTACGCGGCTTTGCTGCTTTATTGCACAGCTGGTCTTGTTCAAGTTAAACCAATTATAAAGCGCACAGCTCTGGTCTGGACCGCAAACACACTGACTACATGGTGGCGCAGGGAGCAAAACAATATCAAATAACTTAAGGAGGCCACGTCACGAAATCTGGTCTGTCTCTGAGCGCATGATAAAAGGACTCCGACATCGCTGTGAAACTAAAATAAGAGGCTTTCCGCTTTCATCCCCGCAGCTCCTTCCCACTGATGCATTTATGGCCTGTAATTGTTTCTGAGCAGCACAAATCTTTCCAAGTAGCTGTCAGTGCTGCAGAGCGAGGAGAGCAGTTCAAGTCAGGTCGCGAGACCTGCAGTATGGAAGCCGTCTCTCAGAGATGCTACATTGCAATGTGCTCAGAACACCCTAGCAACTACATAGCAACAATCTAAAAAGCATGCAACCAGACCAAACTATTATGAACACCCTAGCAATCTCATAGCAGCATGCTAAAATCTATTCAATGACAAAGCAATGTTCCAAATGTCTCAACCCTGTAGCAACATAAAAAAAAAATAAACATTTCAGAACA
This sequence comes from Cyprinus carpio, assembly GCF_018340385.1. NCBI lineage: Eukaryota > Metazoa > Chordata > Actinopteri > Cypriniformes > Cyprinidae > Cyprinus > Cyprinus carpio. The sequence continues at coordinate 2,843,569 of NC_056593.1, read as the reverse complement.
CCCTAGCAACTGCATAGCAACGTGCTGTAAACCATGCAGAACACCCTAGCAACTGCATAGCAACATTCTACAAAACACTCAGCAACATCCTAAAAACTACATAGAACACCGTAGCAACTGCATAGCAACAATCTCAAAAGCATGCAACCACGCGGCAACTTGCTAAAACCTATAAAGAACACCCTAGCAACTGCACAGCAACATTCTATAAACCTCTCAGAATTAAAAACACCCAAAACATCCTAGAAACTGCATTGCAATGTGGTAAAAAGTGCAGAGCACCCTAGCAACCACATTGCAATATGCTGTAAATCATGCAGAACACCCTAGCAACTGCATAGCAACATTCTAAATCACTCAGAATTTCCTGGCAACATCATAGCAACATCCTAAAATATATAAAACATTCTACCAATATGCTGCAAGCCATGCAGAGCACACTAGCAAGTGCATAGCAACATGAAAAAAAAACATTCAAAACACCCTAGCAACTGCATAGCAACTCTATACAAACATTCAGAACACCAAGCAACTGCATAGCAACTCTATACAAACATTCAGAACACCAAGCAACTGCATAGCAACGTGGTAGAAACATTCAGAACAAGCTAACAACTGCACAACATACAGTACTCAAAACTATTCAGAACACCCTAGCAACCACATAGCAATGTTTTAAAAACACTCAGAACAACCTAGCAACCACATAGTAACAAAATAGTAAAAACTATTCAGAACACCATGGTAACTGCGTAGCAACACACTCCATAACACACCAAAACCACACACATTTTCAATCTATTTTACAGTAATTTTGGTACATATTAGACAAAGAAAACTATGAAAATGCTATTTTATATTTATGCATGTACATAGAAGTGATATCCAATCAATAAACCTGACATTTGTCCAGTTGTAATCTTTCCTCTAATGGTTCTGTTAAGAGGTAGATTTATGATCTACCTGAAGTCTTCCATTTTTTATATGCGTGAATGAATATGACAGCACCACCTAAAATAAGTCTCCTGTCGTAATTCATTTGAACCATCTTTAACACACAGAGACACTGCTGGCGTTTTTTTCAAGCATGAGGTAACACTAGTTGAACGTACATCTTCAGATCTTAATATTGTGTGTTCATGGCCATCCGTGTGCTGAGAACAGCATGCAGCACTAAAAATATGGATATGGCTTTCATAAGTATACAAAAAAAATCATTATCCTCAATTGCTTGACTTTTGAACGGTTAACCATTCATATTTCATCAAGGTTCAGTTCGCATGAAAACTTGTTTTATATTCACTGATGTCAGATGTTTATGTAGAGAGAAGCACACTTTGTGCTGATTAGACAGGAGTAGAGGACACTGCATGCTGATTGGAGGATACCGAAGCACGTTGCATTCTGATTGGAGGAGAGTGCAGCAGTGGCGCTACACTGTTAGAAAAAGAGGTACAATACAGGTCCATTTTTGTTCCGGCTTCACTCCTGTTCCTGCTGAACTGAGCCAGCATTCAATCAACAAACTGATACCAGTTCAGCAGGCACAGGAGGGCACAGCCCTCGATCGTTGTGTCAACACCACACTATTGCAATTATACAAATGATCGGAGGGGATTTGTCTGGACAAATAAAAGGTTGGTAATGACTCACGACTCCACGCCTTGTTTGTAAAGACTCCAGGGAAGCCATAATTCAAGCAATCTGACCCCAATTTGCAGTTAATTGAAGGTTAAATGTGGAGTTACTGCAGCTGGCAAGAGCTAACATCTACGACTACAATCCATCATGTTCTCAAACAAGTTTAGGTGTGGTTGTTTGACGAATTTTCGATGACGAAATTCAGTCATTCTAGTATGAATTCATATGAAATATTTGCCCACGCAGATTTCGCAACGGGTTCAAGTTGGTCACGTAAATTCACCAAAGCTTCTTCATGCATGGCAACAATTTTTACAACAGACGATGTTTCTACCTGTAAAATTTCGCTAAGCTGAAAACTTCCCTTATTAAAAAAAAACAAACAACAAAAAAAAAAAACATTGATGGATAATTCAAACTCTTTTACATAAGTTAGACAGAACTACAGTATAAAATGCACACACACTTGGATTTATCCCTAAATGCCATGGATTTTTTATACTACGTCGAAAATGAAGAACAAAATGGTATTCATAAAGGTAGAAACTGACGTGAAAATGTTACAACACGTACACCAACTGAAGAGCATGCGTACTAACTTTTTGCGCCCATATACTAGTAAAAGAACTCAACATCGCTTATTAAAATGCAAAGATAAAAAAGCCTAATCTGCAGTAATATTGTTATATGCACAAATGAGTAACATTTTAACTGCCCTGTGATAAGACCGACATTAAAGGGATACTCCACCCCAAAATGAACATTTTGTCATTAATCACTCACCCCCATGTCGTTCCAAAACCGTAAAAGCTTCGTTCATCCTCGGAACACAATTTAAGATTTTTGGATGAAAACCAGGAGGCTTGTGACTGTCCCATAGACTGCCAAGTAAAATACACTGTCAAGGTCCAGAAAAGTATGAAAGACATCGTCAGAATACTCCATCTGCCATCAGTGATTCAACCGTAACGTTATGAAGCGACCAAAAATAACGACTTTATTCAACAATTCGTCTCCTCTGTGTCTCTCCACATCACCATAACACCATTATCAACAGCTACGAACTAAACCAAAGCATTTTATCAAATCAAAGTGTAAATACACGTAGAAACTTCTGTATCAGCTGCGCTGCATGGATCCACTGTTTTTGTTCAAATCAAAGTGTAAATACACGTAGAAAACATATCCTTGTGTCGCGGCTGACACAGAATAGTGTACGCAGTTTGCGTTCAGTAGATTCTTGTCACTTCATAACGTTACGGTTGAACCACTGATGGCAGATGGACTATTCTGATGATGTCTTTCATACTTTTCTGGACCTTGACAGTGTTAAGGCTGATTTATACTCTTGCGTTGGACCTACGCTGTAGCATTTACGCAATAGGCTATGCGTCAGTTTTCATTTATACTTCTGCATTGTTGTCTGCGTCGACGTGCAGTACACGTGCAAACCACTAGTATGCAGTGTCCACGGGCATGTTGCTGGTGTAACCCGCAGTACCACGACAAAAGCAGAAGAAGAAGCGGCTCGTCGGAGAAGCATTATAGCCGTGACGGCGGCAAATAAATATCAAATCATTAAATTATTATTTAAAACTACAAAAGGAACAGGAGAAGATATGGCATTCTTTCCATCTCCACAAGGACTTGTACAACGGCAGATCAACATTGTTTGTCGTGGACACCTACTGATGTATAAGGCTATGCAATATAATAAATGAAAAGACACTTGTTCTTTACTTTGTTTCATTTTATATAAGAAGGTGTAACATTCAAATATATTAAAGTGCACATAAACACATACAAACCTCAAGTACATACGGAGGGAAGGATTCTAGCAGACCAATGACAGCGCTTGCAGTCCACATAGAATTGACACACTGTTAGAATTTTGGAGAGGTGCACGTCAGCCTACGGCGTAGGTTCGGCGCGGAAGTATAAATTGGGCTTTATTTACTTGGCAGTCTATGGGACAGTCACAAGCCTCCAGGTTTTCATCCAAAATATCTTAAATTGTGTTCCGAAACGAACTTTGTATGGGTTTGGAATGACATGGGGGTAAGTGATTAATGACAAAAATTTTCATTTTTGCCTGGAGTAACCCTTTAATCATATGTATAATTCCTAAAATAATTTTTTTTAAGGATATTTGTAGCTGTTCTGTCAGTGGAGTTGATTCATTGCGGTTGAATTGAAGATTAACTGTGATCTATACATTTTAAAATAAAGGGAAAAAAATGGTGTATTATTAATTCATATTTCAAATATTATTAATAATAATATATAATTTTTAACTTTAAAAAAAGTTTTTTAGGACCAAATTCATAAAACATAACTAATGAACACTTAACAAACGCGTTCCTGTGTGGGGTGGTGTTTCCCCCTCGGTAGAAATCGCATTCCACGTTCTAGTTGCATGGTTTGTGTTGCGCCTAAACACGCAACTGCAAATCTGTAATGAGTTCCAGTATTTCTGTCAAGTCCAGACATCAAATCACAACTGACATAGGTTTAAAATATCGTCATCTTCGGATAAAGGTTCATGGTAGCGCAACAATTGCTCCTGTATTCCTGGAACATCCACACCTTGCGGCTTTCAAATGACTGGTGTGAGCTTTCTAACACAGAAGAACTGGTCTAACTGGACTTGTGTGAACCTTGTGTGCCATCGCTTCCATTGCATTCGAACCTGAGCTATAAAATGAAAACCTGACACTTTTACCTCATCCACTCTGGCTAATGGTTCTCAGATGTGATGCTAACTGAGCTAAGGGCTAAGAGCTTAACATTCCCTCCTTTGCGTACATGTCATAACTGGTTTCACATTTACTGGCATCCCACTCTTCATTACGTCCAATTCCTGCCCTGTCTTACTTTGATGCCAGAGAGAGTGGGTGGACACCACCTGACCACGACGGCACAGGCAGATTTCTCTGTATGCATATCGTCATTCAGTTCACTTCAGGCACTGAACTTAGCCACTGTGAACAGTATTCTTAAGGGATCAGTGCTCACCAATTAGCTAAGCTCTGTGCCTTTAGCAAGTGAATACCTGTTGGACGAACTCAAGATGGAAAGGGTGCAACTGAATGAGTGTATAAGCTGGGATTTTAGAGCTGCTTGGTCATTGCGATTTTAACACAAATAATTCTCAACACCAGTTTTGAATGAAAAAGGACAAGAATGATATATAATATATTCTGACTGAGGCACACTTGAAGCCGTTGGGAAAGTGTTTTTGTTTTAATATATAATATAAAAATCTTTTTTAATAAATTAATGTGCACTAAAACAGTTACCTATTATATAAAATTAAAAATGTAACAAAAAACTTTATATAATTATATTAATATAGAACCGCCGGCCAGTCAGCTTTGTTTTATTCAGGATTTTTCAGTCATTCATAACGTATCATCTGATATCAGCGCTGTGGGTGTCAAATGAGGTTTGCATCTACATTTTTTGAAACTTGCCAAATGCCCTTTTGCCTTCGCCGATATTCCAGTAAGCCATTATCTGTCATTCCTGAGGAAACATGATATTTCCAAAGCGATGAGTCACTGTTTGTGTTATTAAACATACCAAGCAGTTGCACTCACATGAACTAAATGCCAAAGGGGTTATATAAACAAAAAACTGAATCTCAATATGTTGTGGTAAGCAGTTCATTAAAAAAGAGAGTTTTACATTTTCAGAAGAACATGTGAGTGGCGTTTGTCAGTGCAAAACTCTCACCATCACAATGCAAGGGTGTTGTTGGTGGTTGCCAGGGCATTGCAATGCGGTTGCTAAGGTGTGGTTTTAGTCGCTTTAGCATGTTGCTATGTGGTTGCTATGGTAATTGCTTAATGGTCAAAAGTCGAAAGAGCTTTACTTTGGTGCCTAAATATGACTCAAGTTCCTCAAGAGAGTTTTACATTTTCTGAAGTGGTGTTTTTTTCTTGCAAAACTCACCATCGCAATGCAAGCTTGTTGTTGGTTGTTGCTGGGGTGTTGCTAAGGTGTTTAGCTATACTGATTGCTTAGAGGTCAAAGTCAAAAGAGCTTAACTCTGGTGCCTTAATGTAAGTCGAGTTTTACATTTTCTGACATGGTGTTTTTTTCTTGCAAAACTCTACGTAATATGTTGCCATGGTGTTGCTATGCAGTTGCTAATGTGTTTTGTGCAACATTTAGCATGTTGTTATTTGGTTGCAATGGTAACTGCTTGGCGGTCAAAGTCAAAAGAGCTTTACTCTGGTGGTTAAATATGACTCGAGTTGCCAGGGTGTTGCTATGCAGTTGCTAAAGTGACTTTAGTGGCTTCAGCACATTACTATGTGGTTTTTTTGGTGACTGCTTAGTAGTCAAAGTCAAAAAAAGCTTTACTGTAGTTCCTAAATATGACTTGAGTTGCCAGGGTATTGCTATTGCAAAGTCAAAGGGGCTCTATTTTGGTTGGTCACGCTTTGTCCTGGGATGTTTTTGCACATTTTATCATCCACCAGGCAAAAACAAGTTGGATTCCTTAGAAAAGCAAGCAACCAAAGATTAATTCTTATGGTTAGGGGTTTTATTTTAAATACATAACCCCAAGTATGAGCATTAGTAAGATAATCATGCTTTTCATTAAAGTAAAATCATTTCCTAGGTGGAGCAAGTAAATTTTGATGAATGATAAATAATTCAGACAAATCTCTGTGGTTCTTTGTCTGTTGTTACAGGATCTTCAAAATACACCCAGTCAGGAGCTGGACACGTACCAGCGGGAGGCGGCGTAGATGTGGGGCACCTGGAGAACTGTGCAGGGGTGGAAATCCCTGGCAATGTGATTTTCATTTCTGTTTATCCACCAAATCACGGTGCCAGGAACCCTCCCCACCACAGCCGCACCTCCCACCCACCCACTTCAGATCCAAATGCTTTGCAGATGCCGTCCAGCTGTGTCCTGGGGCGGCCTGTGCCCTATGGGGAGAGAGGGAGAGATCATCAGCTTATCCAAACCAGGTTGTCGTTGTGGGGTTCGACCCCTGGTGGTGGTCTAAACCACTCTACAGTATATTATCAACACTCTCAGGGACGATGCAGTAAAACTGTAGTTTTGAAGACAAGCTTCTCAATATTTAAAGTTGTTAAGGCTGATATATGCAACTTTTTTGATGTTAAACTTTATATTTGTTCCACCAATTGCAGATGGAGTGAGAGTTCAGGAAACCTGTTTGGAAACAGTCATTATTTAGCCATTCAGTTGAGTAGTGCTTCTGACGAAGAAATTACACTTTAGTTTCAAACTACAGTGACGAAAACATTTGGAAAAGTAGTTAAGAGGAACTAAATTGAAGATATAAAATATTTTAGAAAATTATGAGATTATATAATAAAAAAAAAAGTATTTTAGAGCACAAGAACAATAGTTGCAGCATCAACACTAATTACAAAAATAAAACCGAAAAGAAAAATGTATTTAATAAAATTTATGTTCTATAAAAATTATTTAATAGTGAAATAAAATTAAAATAAACTTAATTCAAGTCTAGCTTGCTTCCTAATCTAATTGTCTAATAAACATGGCATTGTACGTATTTTATGAATATTGTTGGCTCTTTGACGAAATACTTTTGTTCCTCTTTTGTAAGCACTTTGTATAAAACAGTGTGCTAAATGCATAAATTTAAATGTTTATAGACAATGTAGTGTTCTGTCACACACTATAAATATGTAATATTTATAGAAAAGGTAAATTGTAAAAAGTAATTGTAAAAATGCTACAGTAAAACCCTATAAATGGTTAACTAATTACCAGCTACCTAACCATATATACAGTGAAAAATTATAAATGATTAACAGTTATTTCAGTCTTATGTTTTCCAGCAAGAACATCTACAAGTGTCCGAGAAAAGGTAAATGTACAGTACTTTTCACTTAAAACATTATTTTTTCATTGGATAACGTCAAACCTGGCATTTATGCATAATTAATAAATCAATAATTTTTGACTCTGAAAGTGTCTGTAAAGCTTTGGCTTGCTACACAAACTATATGACTTATAAAAACTCAGTGACTCAGTGACATAAGAAATCAGTGCACAACTATTTTTGTGGCACTTTAATATATTTTTGTGATTTTTGGAGCTTGACAGTGCTTCAAAATATCTAAATTAATGGTGCAACAGAAATAAACAACATGAGAGCGAGTAATTTTTGGTGGACTATTCCTCCTATTACTGCTTTCAAAGCTTCAAAATTCAGCATATTTGGACCTTAATTGGACTTTTTGAGGGCATCCTAAGGGGAATACAGCGAAAACCACAGTGTACTTAAACCTGGAATGCAATAATCTGCTCCTCGATATAAATGGTCTTATTTAGCTGATAGACATCGACTGCCTGAGAAGATTCCAATATGATTAAACAGCAGATGTTCCCGTTACAGCTGCTCAGTCAAAGTTCATCTTTTCAAAGCGCCTCGTGGAAAAACATGGCTTGTGTTTTGAATGGCTCAAGACGTGAGCGCTGCAAACAGCTACCGGACAAATTTGTTCCCAGAAACCTATTTTAAGAGCTTGGTAGCATTTTTTATTACTGGAGTGAAATTTCCTCAAGAATATAAAACAAGGGAAAAGGGGGTGAATGTGTAGAAAAGAGTTGCAAAAGTGGCCCAATGTCTCCAGTCTCCTTTCATGGAGCTGACTGAAACAGAATGATCCATTAGATTTGGACATTCGTTGACTGGAGGACGGAGAGCCGAATTTCAAAGCCATGACGACTGCTACTTTTCGTGCTGCAGAAAAATGTGATGCGTTATTGTTTTTTCCACAGCATTCCTAGACCACCCTCGTAGTGATGTCACAATGGTGAGATTGTGCTCATCTGATAGTGTTTTGCTGAGGGAAAACAATATATTTTGCTGAATATATTCAAAATTTCACTGATAACAATGGGGAAAAATAAGCTTTTTGACAAATGGATGTCCATTAATTTTCAACCGATTGTGATTATAAGGATGAGGGTTTGCAAATTATTTTATTTGTAGTCGAAAACATAATAAATTAATGTGCATTTATAAAATTAAATGGATATTTCTCCAAACCTGTATTAGTTTTGAACACAAAATAAGAAGAACATTAATAACCAAACAGTACACGGTAGCCATTGCTTCCATAGTATTTTTTTCCATATTATGGAAGTCAGTGGCTACCGTCAACTGTTTGGTTACCAACATTTTCAAAATATCTTCTTTAGTATTCAGCAGAAGAATGAAACTCATCCAGGTTTGGAACAACTTGAGGGTGAGTAAATTATGAAAAAGGTATCACTTTAAATATGCATCTGCCATTGAAAAGGGGATCAGTAATTAAAAAGAAATAATGCTTTTATTCAGAAAAGATGCGTTTAATTGATCAAAAGTGACAGTAAAGGCACAAAAATATTATGCAGCACAACTGTTTTCAACATTGATAATAATCATAAATATTTCTTGGACAGCAAATCCTCATATTAGAATGATTTCTGGAGAACAGTAATGTTGCTAAAAAATTCAGCTTTGCATCACAGAAATAAATTTCATTTCAAAATATATCCACATAGAAAACAGTTATTTCAAATTGTAATAATATTTCACGATATTACTATTTTTACTGTATTTTTGTTTAAATAAATGCAGCCTTGGTGAGCGTAAAACACTTATTTCAAAAACTAAATATTTCAAACTTATGAATGGCAGCGTACATAATTTCCATGATATTTCTAGGCCTAGAAATCACCAAATCCCATGATTTCCATCGCTAAAAAGCAATATATATGTCTATATATACACATTATATATAACCTCAGCTATGTTGCATGCATCACTTCATCATGTGCGTGCACTACTATTCTAAGCAAATGCAATAGTGTTGGTGTACACTGGGTTTACGGTGTAGCAAGAGTCTGCAACTGTCTGGCTTATTCCAGGAAATTGCTAAAGCGGCTGAAGGCATGTGTCAGTGTACTGTGAATAGGACACTGTGGTGCCAGATTTTTCCAGCCGGGGAATATGTATGTTAACACCTAGCCCCCGTTCCTCCTGTACTTAATCAGGAATTGAATATACTATATTAAAACAGCATGACAACCAATGAATGAAAAGAGGAAAACAGAAGCTGAGAAATAGATCCTGTGAGATCTGCTTGTGAATTTCGTTGCCTTGTACTGCATTTCGTTGCCTTGTACCTTACATGTGCAGTGACAATAAAGTTGAATCTAATCTAATCTAATCTAATCTAATTTGCTGTAAATTATAGTTTCTTGTTGCCAAATATGTTTCAAAAGGACACAGTAAAGGTCTGAGAGTAACATGTTTTATTGTGAAACACCTCACACAGAGATTACAGCTTAACTGAACACTAAATTTAAAAACAGAGGTCTTAAATGATGTAATAAAATTAAAAATAGACTAGAATATGATCACATATAGACCAAAACCAGCATTACATTTGCATTCACTGGTCGACTACATGCATGACAAAGCAAAGAAGGAATTCATATTAGATTTTGTGTAATTAAATAAATATATATTTTTTTATTAAAGGTATAGTTCAGTCTTGCGTCATTCCAAACCATATGCTATTATGCTTAACTTTTTTTAGATGTTCAATTACTGTATAGCAAGAGCTGCATAAAGACTCTTTAAAAATGTTTTGGGTGGACTGTCCCTTTAAGTCGATACTCAAACAGAATGACTGCGCCAAATTGCTCATGGCCGGGCTGGTTCTGCTCCGGCGAGCAGCCATGTAGGAAAAGGTCAGACAAAATCTTTGAGACTGATTGGATAATGGCCGCATGGCCTCATGTTTGGGAGCTGTTGAGACTAAATGATCTGCGGCAGAAATGTCAGATTCTTAAAACACGTTTGTATACTCTTAAAAAAAAGGGTCATTTCGTAGCTATGCCATAGTAGAACCAATTTGGGTTCCCCAAAGAAACTTTCAGTGAAAGTTCTTAATTAAAAAAAACATTTTTTCTTAGTGTGAAGAACATTTTAAACATTAAAGAAGCTTTTTCCATTTGAAAGAACCTTCAGTGGAATGGAAAGAATCCATAGATGTTAAAAGTTCTCCATGAAACCATCAAAGCCAATAAAAAACCTTTATTTTTAACAGTGTTGGATTGCATTCATATGTTTCCAGTGCCTTCTACCATGTCAGGTTGGATGTATATTACCAGAAACAACTTAATTTTCTAGAATGTATACTAAAAAGAAGAGGAAAAAGAAAAATGAGGAACGTATAATGGGGTTTTAAAAGCCTCAGACCACATTTCCACCTAAACCTGAAAGTACACCGAAACTTATGACATTTAATGAAGAGGAACTATTTCTAGGTCACTACTAAAATGCAAGTAAATGAGCGACATTGATCACGTGACTCTTTGTACAGACGGTCGATGAAGCTCAAGATGCTTCATCATCAGAGATACACACCAAAGACATTCTTGTTCATTTTCGATTCAACTTTCAACTTCATTTGTTATGCTAATAATATAATTTGGAATGGAAAGTTTGTATTAATTATACTTTTGCACGTATTATTGCACTGCATCCATAAATCGCCAAATCCGCTGACCAGCCTGCTAATATTTCATCCTCATGTGAGGCCACAGAATCAATTGACTACAGAATAAACACCATTTAACTCTTTTCTTTTGAAGTGCACATGATAGAGATGCATATTAAACATCAAGATGTGTTGACATGGGCAGACTATGACCTTGTCAATGAGGAAAATCCATCTGTTCCAAACACACAAGGTGTCTCAAATTGCTAGCATTTCTAATCTGTGTCATATTTTTCATTGCATGCTGAGCAACACATCAGTGCATTAATGTCCTTGTCATGTAAGTACATTGACCTGTAGATACAAATTTCCACTTCCATTTCTGATCGATATAGTAGTCACTTATTTTCCAGTCGCATTTCATTGCACAGCATGGCCTTTCTGCCATTTTCAATGAGACATTGTGTAATAAGTGTGCAATTATTTTTTTTTATTTTTTTTTGATAGAGTTGTCAAAACAAATTAATCTAGCATGGAAGTTCAAATGAAAGGATTTAGTGGAGATCCGCTGTCTCACAAGGTGTCCGGAGCACTAAAAACGTCAAACCCTAAGCCAATGCATTCTGGGCCCACGTCTCCACGTGTGTGAGCTTGTACTTCATCAGCCACAGCCGAACATTCCAGTCTGTTCATGCCATGCTTGTAAAGTAAAAATGCAGCAGTCTGGCCTATCAAAGTCATTTCATGCCATGGTTTAAACTTGTCTGGCCGCCTGATTCAGTCCTTCCAACCACATCCCTTTCATGAAGGATGGAGTTTGAAAAGATGCATAAAATTTCCTTCTACTGCTTCCAGACTTTCCAAATGGGTTGTAACTCACTCAAGTACACATTTAAATATTTATCAGGGTCCATGGTCCCTGCATTTGCACCTTGTTCAATACAGTTCAATGCAGAAGCGTTTCAATCCCAATGCAAAGTACATGCACTTATGTTAACCCTGGACGTCTGACAAAGCAAAAAAAAAAAAAAAAAAAAAATTGATTTGGAATGTCTGATCATTTCAACTTAATTTGAACTTAAAACAGGGATCAATGTGAAAATTTAAAAATAAAATAAAATCACAAATTTCTTTAAATAGGCAAACAGACAGACATAGATAGATAGATAGATAGATAGATAGATAGATAGATAGATAGATAGATAGATAGATAGATAGATAGATAGATAGATAGAACCACAACATTCAGCCTGTCAACAACTTTATTACAAAAAATAATTAACTAAAAAGTCGTTTATCATGCAATGTAGAGCCACTTACCGCACTGAATCAAGTATTGTGACCGTAGTGTTCACATGAGGATGTTGGAAGTGAAGTGAACCTCTCCAGATCATGTCATTTCACATCGAACTCCGACGAGAATTTACCAATCCTACTATGGTGAAGGTTTGCCTCTTAGTATTCATGAGCCATGTATTAGCCGTTTGACGAATACCAAGCGACGTCAGAAAGACGTAATTAATATTTAAAGATCGAGCTTTTGCTATTGGAAGGTCGGCGGGCGACGTCAGAATAATTTAACTCAAGTTTACAAGAGACTCGTTTGCGATTGGAAGGCTATCGGCAACGTCATCACGATCTACTTAATATTCAAGAGGTGAACCGTTGGACTAGCGATTCGCGCGCTGCCGAGCTGAGGTAAGGAACTGTCCAATTAACGGCTAAAACTCTCATTAAACCTGATGAATTAGTTCCCAGACCACGCCAAGGATGTCAATCCATCATCTGAGAGAGAAAAAGCGAGATAGAGAGACTGAGACTTGTCTAATTATGGTCCCAGAGGATCCTCACAGTCCATTTATGAATCACCTCAGCGCTTTTTTCTTCAGCTCCGGAGATTTCTTCACCAAGGCAATAACATTAGCCTTTAGCCAGAGGAGAAAAGCTTTTAGTGCGGTCTCTCTCTCTCTCTCTCTCTCTCTCTCTCTCTCTCTCACTCTCTCGCTCTCTCCTTGCCTCTCTTTTTGGCCTCCTGACTCTTTTATTCCTTAAAGGAACGAGAATTCTGTCATAATTATTCACTGTAATGTTCCATTCATGGATGCTGTTCAATTGTAATGTGGAAAATATTTGAAAAATCTTCACAGCATGAGTGAAATATATTTTTTTAGTGTTTAAAAAAACTTGACAGCCAATATTTACTCACTTGAATGAGAGTGAGTAAATAAAGACAAAACATTTATTTAATTTTAGGATACGCTATTCCATATTGGAGTGCTGTTTATTCAGTCAAATGATCAGAATGTGTGCAAACATTTTGTAGTCAAATTTTTGGTTTTATTTGCATCGCATTTTAATGCTTAAATGTTTTTCTGAGGGGGTGGTGATGGAAAAAAGGCTAGGTTCCAGATCTAAATGTTTGATGCTAATAATTTCAGACAAGAGTGGACAAAAGTCATCTTTCCTCCTTTGTACACTTATTGGCAGAAGATCTCAAGAACACTTAAAAAACAGTCTGAATTTAATAAGGAAGTGTTTGCATAAATTGATAATTTAAACAGTCCCATCAGTCCTCCTTCCGTAACGCCACAGTGAAACCTCAGCTATGTTGGAAATAAATGGCATGGAGTGATGTAAATGCTATCTGTGGCCATTTCAGATCTGCATCATGATAAGTATGACCACCCAAATTAGCTTACCAGTAACTGTCAAAACAGCCAAACATGAGATAATTTTTCCCCCAACATTTCTTACAGATTACGTATGAAAACCACTGTATGATACTCGCAGTGACATGGAGTGACGGATCTTTCGCTGCCCTTGTTTTGTTTGTTTTGCCAGCTTGTGTGCCAGCGTAGTGAAGAAGTGTGGGCTTGTTTTGGTCCGAGTGGGCAGTGGTTGTTCGGATGCCATGCTACCCGTTGCTCTGCTCGGAAGAAACGCCCACACACACACACACACGCTAGCACAGACACACAAAAACACAGTGCCATGTACATCGGAGGGCTTGGTGGTATGTGGCAAGTACCCAGAGCTGCAGCCCACTGCAGTGTGCCAAGAAGAATCCCTCTGTTCATGAGGTGGACCGTCACAACAGACTAAACAAGGAAAATGGTCTTTCTCTTGTGTAACCTGAAAAGAAATGACGATTTAAAGGCATAAACCATGAAATAACAAGACTCTTCTGTGATACAAGTGGTTTGCAAGTTCTGACCCAATGACAACTTTGAAACTGGTTGGAACATACAATCAGCTTCATTGTACGTCACTGATTTCTATAGAATTACACAAATCTGCAAGGCCCCACCATGTAGTCAAGCTGGAGAGTTGTTGCCAAACATAACAAACTGATTCCCAGAAATCAGTGTCTACAGAACCACAACAGTCTAAACTGCACATGAATGTTTTTGGATATAAAGGTTGGTCATATATGTAATGCTTTAAAACTTTAGTAATTTTATAATCTTAAACTACTTTATCCTAAACTGTGGTGGAGAGGATTGTGCATATACTCATGACTTACAGTATAAGTGCTCTTTGCTCACATTCTCGCCCACTATTCTATAAAATAAAAACAAAAAAAAAAATTCAGTATGAGTCTTAATGCAAGTCTAGTATATTGTTTTGTCCTTGATCCCTTTTTAAACTCTTTGCACTTCACTTAACTTTCACTGGGTTTTTTAGGCAATATTAGTCTCATATTCCAAACATTACAGAATTACTGCACTAAAGATTGTAAACTGACCACCACTTTCATTCTTAAAATAGAAAAAAAGTGAAAGTGACATGACATACAGCAAAGTATGGTGCAGTGGGCAGCCATTAATGCTGCGGTGCCCAGGGAGCAGTTGGGGGTTCGGTGCCTTGCTCAAGGGCACCTCACCCGAGACTCGAACCCACAACCTTGAAACAACCATTCAAACTCTCTAACAACCAAACCACAAAACCACAAGACAACAAATTCCCACTACAATAAAACAAAATTCCATTATACAAAAGATTGATTCATCAAAAAAAACATTAACCATAGTAATTCAAATAAGATTCTTTGGGGAACAAAAGTGGTTCTTCTATGGGATTGCTGCGAAAACCCCTATTTGGGACCCAGGTTTGTTTCATCAAACTTGTGGTGAACTCTGGTCTGTTACTATCTTCTGTCTACTATTTGTTTATCTTTTAATTATATATTGTGATTTATGCATATGCAGTGATCCATAAGCCTGACTCAGAACGATCACATCTGTGACAACATGGATCCTCTCAAGCAGATGAGCATAAAATCCTAAAAGTCTGCCTGCACTGGAGGCTCCAGACCACAGATGGGCCTCCACATCTGGCATCCACCCCTGTGCTCACATCAAAGTTAAATCCTGGACTGTGAGGACAGGTGGCGTAGTAATCCCTGTTCAGAGAGGCCCGTGGATATCCAGATTTCAGTGGCATATGCAACACCCTTCAGTGGAATGGTGCAATGGTGGATTGCATTGCTTCTTTTACGCGTGCCTCACTGCAGCTGATCTGAGATCATAGTTTTGGCTGTTCTGCTGGGTGGCGTCTACCTCAAGCCCCCTCCGACTTTAGGAATGGGCTTGACGTGACCAATTCATCATCTCTCCCTCATCGCTCCATCATTCGCACAGGCAATCCATCAAGACCAGATGCTGAGACAAGGCAGAGGAAAAGGGAGCAGCTCTGGATGAGACGCTAATGCTGTCCGCAACCATTGCTCAAGGGAGACACTTGACGTTACCACTTCAAGCGTAGTATTGCAGTTTTAATGCGGATGTTGGTTATATCTCAATTACAGCGCTGTTGTCTGAACCGCATTGTGTTCACAGAAAAAGTTTTTAATGTTAAATGCTCTTAACAGTCTGAACTTTGAACTAGACATTCAATTAGACCTGCTTTATATATTAATAAAGGCACTGTTTGTTCTGATTGTAAACATGGACGGCAATCTGACCACTGGGCTCTTTTTCATCACTTGTGGCTAAGAAGTTTCTTCATTTCCTGTGCAGCGCTTTCCAGATTTGCGTCTGGATCACTGATACCATATCAACAATGTACAAACACGTCCCAGTGTCTCCAAATCCTCAGGTAGTCCAGAACTCATGGCCACTAATTAGGATCTGATGGTGTGCTTTAAATAAGGTATTTAATTCTTTGTTGCCCTTGAGCTAAAAGGATCTTTTATCTCAAGCTGTACAAATCACAGTATTAATATAAGCTAGCAAATAGTTCAACTTTCAAAATTACCTTGAAGACCATATCTTGTGTGTATCTTGCCATGATTCATCACTGAATAACAAAAGAATGCAAAAAGTGTTGAGACTCAAGGGGCTAGCAAAATGTATTCCAGTCCTACATTTTCTGTGGTGAAACATGAAAAGAAAAACCTTGGACTGTAAGATCTGTGCTATTCAAACTATAATGGACTTGCTTGTTGTGATATTAAGTAGAGGGTTTTTTTAAACAATCAGTTCACCAAAAAGATTCACACGTCTACAGATTAATTCCAAAACTTGTCCAAAACAAGTTTTATTGAATTTGGAATCTTTTTATTCTCGTAAATAGACAAACAAAATGTGCCCATTTATTCAGTCAATGCAACGGATCCTCAATGCACGAAAGCAAGCTTAAAAAAAGATTAATTTAGATGATTAAAACACCACTAGAGCTGTCAAGAAACATAAGTGTGGCACTGATAAAATTGAGAGTGTCACAATGATGTGCCAACAAGTTTATTTTATAAGAATATTGTGACATTTTGCAGAAGTAGACTGTTTTATCATTGTTTTCTTCTGAAAAGTGATGTGAAACAAATGTCTTACTCATTGTTTATGATATTGCATTGCATTTAGTACTACACAAGACAAATGTGTGTTGTACAGCAGCCAATTGAAATCACAACACTTTTGATGTATCACAATACATCTGTGTCATACACATAAAGTTCGCTGAGCGAATTTCTGTCATAGTGCGTCTTCTGTTTGTTGCTCTAAAGGTCATACACTGATTTAATTTCAGGCCTGAAGCACTTTTATATTAAAAGGCAGAGCATAACATGTCCTGCTCTTTGCTCTTTTAGAGTAAATGGCTTCTTTCAGAGCCATAGTGGGAGTTTAATTGCAGCGTATTGAAGATGTTAATATTACAGTAAGTGCCCAGCCCACACACATACCTCTGACTTGCTACAATCTGTTTCGATGCTTAACCAGTGCGTTCACAGCTAACAAAATTATGTTCTAGGAACATTTTTAATACATTCCTGTTATTAAAAAAATCATTTCTGAATGTTCTTTTTTTATGCAAATGTGGGGGAACGTTCCATTTTATTATTATGGGAATGTTACTTTTAAATGTTCTCTGAATGCTAAAAAAAAGTTCCATGAATGGTGTATAAATAATGTTTATGTGCTAACATTTTTAGAACATTATTAAAGGAGTAGTTGTACAAAAATGTACATTTGCTGAAAATATACTCACCCTCAGACCTTCATTGAAACAAATTTGGAGAAATGCAGTATTCCATCACTTCCTCACCAATGAATCCTCTGCAGTGAATGGGTGCCGTCAGAATGAGAGTGCAAAAAGCTGATAAAAACATAATCATCCACAAGGAATCCAGTTAATCAGTTAACATCTTGTGAAACAAATCCATCAAGACCTTTGCTTTGTGAGTCATCTATCCATGATATTCCTTTCTCTAGTGGAAACTCATCTCGTCTGAATCAAAACATAAATAACAACACAAAAAAAATATACCATTTAAAATCGAAAACAAATATAAACAGGAGATAAACTTTTTCACTGGAGAAAATTACAAAATGAAAAGAAGATTTCCACTGGATGAAACGTTATTATATGGCCTCATATTTTAGGAAACAAACATTTAAAGGTAAAACACGTAATGATGGATTTGTTTCTTACAAACACACAGCTTTTGTATTCTCAAGACGTTAACTGATGGACTGGAGTGGTGTGGATTATTGTGGTGTTTTTATCAGCTGTTTGGACTCTCATTCTGACGGCACCCATTCACTACATAGCATCCATTGCTGAGAATACTACATTTCTTCAAATTTGACAAAGAAACAAACTCATCCTAATCTCGAATGGCCTCAGGGTGAGTACATTTTCAGCATATTTTTTTTTTTTTGGCCAAACTATTCCTTTAAATACCTGATAACTTTGAACAAACAATCCGTTACGGTCACTGGAACAACATTTGTACATAACTTTGCATAACCTTGCCAGAACATTAGCCAAAGTACTGAAAACATTCCCTGTTAGTTGGGTTATCACATCAGCTTAAAAAGAAGGTAACACAATGGCACATTTGTGACGCACAAGAGCTGCAATTATAACGGCTATGTTTCAAAAGAACTTTGGTCAGCCACAACATTGCAGCATCACAATAAAAACAAACAGACATCACGTTCAACATGAAGCACGGTCATGGACTATTTAACCACATTAATATATAATATAAAAAAATGTCATGCACAGTTGACTCAATTCTGCTATTTATCTCTAAACACAACCATAATGGTAAACAAGATAATAGACTTTCAAGGGAGAGACGTTTAGCCACATTTGCATTTCCCAAACATTTTGAATCCCATCAGGCACATTCCAGACAATATCATTCGTATGCACCACTTCACAATATTTTCCCAGACGAAACATTAACGCTGCTCTGCAAAGACCTCAGAGCAATAACCAGACAGTTCTCAAGCTGTCAAACACGAGACCCTGTGTTCAACAGAAGAAGGAGGACTATAAAGAGTCGTCGAAACTGATCTGCTCTGCTAATGGACGATATAACATCTCTCTGGTTTAAGGAAGCAGAAAGAGTAGATGGGATGTTGGACATGCTTTGTGCGTACGGGTCAGTCGTTGTGAGACAAAAGTGGCCCTTTCATTTAGAGCCCAAACTCTAAATATCAGATAAAGGGTGCCGTCCCGGCCCGTGTGGCTTTCATAGACCCGGAGCACATCTGAAACGGGATCTTAAGAGATGCGCTGCGTGAGTCGCATTAATGCAACTTAATGGAAACTCTGGCTCCTCCAGGCCACCTCCGTCCATTAGCTCTGACTGCGCTGCTTTTCCAGACCATCAGAATGCAAGCCAAGCTGTCTGTTTCACTGCACGGCTCTGTTGATGTTATATCTATTTGTGTTTACATTCAGGTGTTTATTGCCCAGAACAAGTGCACATCTATAGGTGACCCGTTCACCGCAGTGGCTTTGCACACACACAAACAGAAAGCCAGTGAGCGAAGGATTATAGCTATTTAAAAACCTATAATAACTGTTTATAATTTACACATTCCTCCATTCTGACAGGCTAGACTTTAGTTTAGATGATGAGACTTTAGCTGGACACAGAGAACTGCTGTCTGAACACTTCAAATAACAAAATATGAATGCTTTGAAAATGTTCCAGTTAATTAAGTTATAAAAACATTCTCTGAATATTCAAATAGGTTTCCCCTTGGAACATTAAGGGGACTTTGCATTTTAGAATTCTGCAAACAATGTTACTTTTAATGTTCTCGGAATGTAACAACATTTTAAAAACTCTAGATTTCTTTTCTAGAGAACTTTCTATGAATGATAAATATAAATAAAAAAATTTTGTGCTAATGTTTACTAATGGACATTATTTAAGACCAGATAACTTGGACTAAATGTTCTGTAAACGTTTATTCATAACTTTGCCAGAACGTACCAAGAACATTTTGTAAAGGATTGGCCTGAACACTTAGACTGTTTTCTGTATTATAGCACTTAAACAGATTGATTGTCTCCCTCAACCACTTATAGCCATTACTAGAGTTTACCTTTCTATTCTAAATGGCATTAAATATTCTGCTTAATGTGCTTTTTGTTTATTCAAAAATACTTGCACTGCTTTAATGGGTATTTCTCATAACGATTATTGGAAAACACCCATTTTAAGGTCATATAATTGTTTAATAATCACATGACTGGGAAACTTGTAACTGGACTCCTGCATGGATTATAGTAAACAAAAGCAGAAAAGACTAACAAATAAAAGCAAACCTCTGTTGCCTATTCGCCTCACCTCACAAATAAAGCATTTTCAGCCTTTAGAATCTGTTTTTGTATTTTAGATGTGAACAAAATGAAATGTGCTTACTGTGTCTATCTGTGTGACTTATTTAGGAAGGGCCAACTGGGGTCAGATTTTGATTATTGGGGAAGACTCCCCTCTAGTGGACAATAAGAGCACTTAATTGTAATTATTTCGTGTAACTTTTACATATATAATTTACTTTAATTCAAACTTTATTATTATTATTATTATTATTAGGGCATTGTTATTGTTATTATTATTATTTTTAAATTTCAGGGAGCATATTGTTTTGTACATAACCAAGAAATAATATAGCTTAATTATTTATTTTAATTTAAATATTATTATTATTATTATTATTATTATTATTATTATTATTATACATTTCATGGAGCATATTGTTTTGGCTATAACCAATATAGTTTAATTTATATTTATTATAATTATTCATTTAAATTTAGATATTATTATTATTCAATTTCAGGGAGCATATTGAAGAAATAATACAGTTTAATTATTTAATGTAATGTAATATAATTATTTTAATATAGACATTTATATATTATATACATATTATTATCATCATCGTCATCATCAGGAAGCTTATTGTTTTTTATATAAGCAATAAAACAGTAGTTTGATTTAATTATAGTTTGAAAATCTAATTTAATGTGACTCAATAATTATTCTGACTTGTAAATAAAAATTTATTAAAAATAAAATTAAATTTAAATCTTTTAGAAACATTTAATTATTTAATTAAAACATTTGTACACAAGTTTAAATTATCCTTTATATGAATAAATTGCACTGCACTCCCCACATGTATGTTTTGCAAAATAAAAAAATAAAAATAGACAATAATAATGACTAGAAAAAGGTCAGATGAGGCAGTCCCTGAATTCTCCTGATGGACCCCAACTATCACCAACAAGAGGCACGTGGACAAGATTTCATCAATTAAAATTATTTTCAAAAAACTCCAAAAGCTTAATTTGATATATTAAACCAAATCTGTCATAGAAAAAGCTAAACGTGCATCGACGAAACAATACAGGCAGGCGTGTAGGTGTCCGTTGACTTCGCCTGCCTGAAATCCGCACCGCGGCTCCTGACAGCTCGAACGATCTCCGTCAGTCATTCATTCCGTCTTTTCTTGGTTTCTCTCCGCAGGAATCTACCGCACCGGCTGCAGCATGTTCGAGGAGGCCAGCGAGGTGTTGGAGAACATGCTGAAGTGGTCGCTGCCGCTGAGTTTGGTGCTGTTTTTGGTGCTGGTGTGTCCGCTTCGGGCGGAAGCGGCGCATGAGTTCAGCGTGTACCGCATGCAGCAGTACGACCTGCAGGGACAAACCTACGGTGAGAAACTCCCTACACTTCAGAGCAACCCATAATGCTGTATTAGGTAGGCTTGAGAAAGCCTGCCTACTGATCTGCTGTTTCAGCTTCTTCTTCTTCTTCTTCGACTAAATTTCTGAACGCTACTCCTCCGAGAGCTTTAAAGCTAACTTACAACCACCAAACTCAGATCAGCTCAGACCTTCAGACTGTTCTGATTTACGGTTTTCATAAAACTGAAGATTAAAAATCCCATAGACTTACATTGATGGAATGTTCAGATAAGCCAAGACCATTCAAACTCCAACTGTCAAAATTCAAACTCCAACTGTCAAAATTCAAACTTAAACTCCCAAAATGCCACGAGCTTCCATTTTATCCAATATTTCCTATCTATCTATCTATCTATCTATCTATCTATCTATCTATCTATCTATCTATCTCCATTTTATCCAATATTTCCTATCTATCTATCTATCTATCTATCTATCTATCTATCTCCATTTTATCCAATATTTCCTATCTATCTATCTATCTATCTATCTATCTATCTATCTATCTATCTATCTATCTATCTATCTATCTATCTACTGTTTAGTTGCAATATATCTATCTATCTATCTATCTATCTATCTATCTATCTATCTATCTATCCAACAGCAGTTAGACTGTTTAGTTGCAATAATAATATTGTGTAGTATTGTTGTATGTTTATAGTATGTTTTGTGGTTGGTCTTGTGGAGTATGCAGTGACAAGTGAATTTCCCTAGTGTGGGATTGATAAAGTAAATCAAATCAAATCTAGCTAGCTAGCTAGCCAATCCTAGCAACTAGCCTAAGACATGCTATCAATCATAAATATGTATACGTAGATGCCTCATTAGCGACTGTTTCTATGGGCCGCTATATGTAAGCCGTCCGCCATATTGGAAGGGTCAGCTTGGCGTCATTCACCATAATAATCAATGAATATTCGAAGATGCCACAATCCTTACGTATCTATGGTTCCGCCTCTTTCTTGCAGTCTCACCTGTGAAAGGTTATCCTGTTTCTTCTGGAATTTAAACCCCGGCGTTTTTTTTATTACAGCCATCGGTTGAGGTGTCTTGAATATTGTGGTGAATGGCGTCAAATTGACCGTTGCTAGATTGGTGAACGCGTCTACGTGCTTGGAGCTGTCGAATGAGGAATCTACCTATACATATCTATGCTATCAGTGTACTAATTCAAGCTAGCAACATGCTAATCATGGTATCAATGTGTTAAAACATGCGAGCAATAAGTTAAATCATGTTCAAACGTCCTAGCAATGTGCTAAATCATGATAACAATATGCTAGTAACATGCTGATGAAATTAGAAACATGCTAGCAGCATGTTAACAAAATCCTAATCATGTTAAAATATGCATATCATGTTAGAAACATGTTAGCAAAATGCTAACAACATGCTAATCATGCTAGCAACCATGTAAATGCGTCATTGGCTATTGTTTCTATGGGCCACTTTACGTAAGCCGTCCGCCATATTGGAAGGGTCAACTTGACGTCATTCACCATAACAGTAACATAAGTATTGGAAAATTGGTAAAATTGGAAAAATTGGAATATTAAGTTAATACATTTTAAAACCACAAAACAATGCATTTTCATCGTGAAAGGTCATCCTGTTTCTTCGGGAATTTAAATCCCGGCGGTTTTTACAATCATCGGCTGTGTAGGATTGTGGCATCTTCGAATTTTCATTGATTATTATGGTGAATGACGTCTAGTTGACCGTTAAAGATGGCGGACGCGTCTCCTTGCTTGGCGCATATACATATCTATGCTAGAAACATGCTAGCAGCATGCTAACTAGCTACATGTTAATCATGCTAGCAACATGCTTATCACGATAGAAGATTTTTTTAAATATATTTAGGTACATTTTTTTTTTCTATTCATTTTATTTTTTATTAATAGCTTTTATTTATAAATAACATCAAATCAAATAATATAATTATTTTATTTATATCAGTATATAATTTTCACGTTTTTAATTTAATATTTATTTCATATTATTTCAGCTTCATTTCAGTGAACAAAAATGTTTTTATTAGTGTGTTAGTAATGTTTAGTAATAATGTTTTTTAAAATTCAAGATGCGCCAGCTTTGTTTATCAAACATCTCCTCAAAATTGGTTTTACAGGACTTTTCAGCTATATTTTGCTGAAAAGAAAGTCAAACTGGAAAACAGCTAATCATTTATGACTATGATCATAATGCTATTTTTTAACGGATGTTTTTTTTTTTTTGATGGTGAATAATATGCGTCCCATGCACTAATAATCCAAGTTAATTCGCAGGTTCCCGTAACGCCATTTTAAACACGGAGGCTCGTACGGTGGAGGCCGAGGTGCTCAGCCGTCGATGTGTGATGATGCGGCTCGCCGATTTCTCTTACGAGAAACACCAGAAAGCCCTGCAACAGTCAGCAGGGGCAGTGGTCATCATACTGCCCCAGAACATGTCCACTATGCCGCAGGACATAGTGCAGGTAACACTGGCGTCCGCTAGAGTCTGGTGTGGGCCGATCCCGCTCGCTGGAGGCTGATTGTGCTGTGTTTGGGTCCTGTAGCAGTTCATGGAGCTGGAGCCGGAGCTGCTGGCCACAGAGACCATCGTACCCGTGTACTTCGCTCTGGAGGACGAGGAGCTGCTGTCCATCTACACGCAGACGCAGATCTCCTCTTCCTCACAGGGATCTTCATCAGCTGCTGAAGGTACTTCACGCTGGAGCCCGGAAAATACTTATTTCTGTGCCATTGTTTATGGATGTGTTGAGGGAATATAATTTATATGAAGTGCTTTATTAAAGTATTTTGTTTTTCATTTTTATTTTAAATCAATATTAAATCATTTTATTTATTTTTTTTTTTTTTAATATATAATAAAACATTTATTTATATATATATATATATATATATATATATATATATATATATATATATATATATATATATATATATATATAAATTGTTATAAATACAAATGCTTTATTTACGTGTATTTATATATTTTAATGTAACTTTACATATATTTTATAGCATATATATTATAAAAAATTATCACTTATAATGAAGTGCTTATATGTATACATATATGTGCTCTGTTAAAATTGGGCATGCATACTAATTAGTATATTGTTTATAAATTATCTAATATTTATAAAGTATATATTTTTATAAAGTATGTAAAATTATAAATTACAATAAAGTGTATATACATGTACAAAAATATATTTTAGTAATATAGTTTATACATATTTGCTTTAATAATAATTAATAATATTTTATACATAATTTAAAATATTGTTTATAAATACATTTTGTGTTTTTTAAATAATATTTCCATATTTATTAATGTAATATTTTACATATATTTATTTAATTCCATTTACTTTTTCTAATGTATATTCATGTATTATATTTGTATACAGTGTATATATAGTAATTATAAATGTTATAATCAAGCCTATATACCATAAATCTAAGGTATTAATATATATTATTACATTAAAGTTTACATATACTACATTTTTATAGTAATTTATACATATACATTTATTATATTGTTTATATATTTTATATAATATTTATACATGCATGTTTCAAATTTATTTATAAGTATTATATGTGTGTGTGTGTGTGTGTGTGTGTATGTGTTTATATACATGCATATATAGTTTTTAGTGTATATTTCTATATTAATAGTAATTTGAAGTATATTAAACATGACTTGTATGTTTTCGACCAGTGCTGCTGCACACAGCGACAGCTAACGGTTTTCAGATGGTGACGAGCGGAGCTCAGAGTAAAGCTGTCAGTGATTGGGCCATTACTAGTCTAGAGGTGAGTATAACTGACTCCAGAACATAAACCACAGAGGACATTAATAACACTAATCTGAGAAAGTCAGTTGAGTTTAGCATGACAGTCAAGTGTTAATAAGCCCTCCAGCTGCATAGAAATGTCACGCTAACTACGTGCCCTTTTTGACTCTTGATATAGTCTCTCAATCTTGTTCTCAGGGTCGTCTCTCAGGTGCGGGAGGAGAAGATCTGCCCACTATTGTCCTTGTGGCTCACTACGACTCTTTTGGAGTTGCTCCGGTAAGGACGTCATGTCGTTTTGAGTTCCCTTTCGATTCGGTCAATCTACATTGCTATGGGAATCACCCTTTCCTCCAAATACTACTGGAGCATTATTGAATCACGCCAGTGAAACTGGCCAATGGCGTTCAAGCGCGCGAAATATGAGGGGGCCCCCCACTCTATAAAAGGCAGCGCTTGTACGTCATCAATTCAGAATCTTTTCCTTCAGCCAACCATCTACGAGAAGCTTATCATCAAGAATACTCACCGTGATCTACACGCTGTAGTGGACACGCCTTTTCTCCCCTGCTGTGTTCCGGTGAGCTTCAGACAAGGATGACCTCTCGCGATTGCCTCTCATGCGTCCATATGTCCATAATCAATCGGCAGAAATGACCTGATCATACGGTTTTTTTAAAAGGAGCAAGAAGGCTGAACCCACCTCGCCCTTCCACCCTACCCACTTGGGACTTGGCGCTTGTGCTTGAAGCTCTCACGGGACCCCCGTTCGAGCCCATGCAATCAGCAATCTTGCGTTGGCATCTGTTAAGCGAGTTGGGGACCTGCAGGCGCTTTCAATTGACGACACGTGTATTGAGTTTGGGCCAGGTGATTGCAGACTCACCTTGAAGCCTAGAAAAGGTTATGTGCCTAAAATGCTTTTGACTCCAATTAAAGCGCAGGTCATAACACTGCTTTCCGCCCCGAAACACCGGCCGGGGCGGAGCCGCTTAATATTCTCTTGCTGTGCCCTTTATGTGGTTTCCGTATGTGAAACTTGACATGCTTAGTCGAGCCAGGCTCCATCGCTGTGACACGGCGGGATTTTATACGTTGCTCTTATTGCCGTGTCACCTAGCTCAGGATCTTAGAATGCCAAGTTGCTTACTTCAAGATTCTGAATGGATGACGTACAAGCGCTGCCTTTTATAGAGTTGGGGACCCCCCTCATATTTCACGCGCTTCTACGCCATTGGCCAGTTTCACTGTTGTGATTCAATAAGGCTTCAGTAGTATTTGGAGGAAAGGGTGATTCCCATAGCAATGTATCGTTCCCTCATCTCAGGGAACCGAGGTTACGTTAGTAAACGAGAGCGTTATTTGTTGTGATATTCATATTGTCTCTTTCTTTCAGTGGCTGTCGTACGGCGCGGACTCAAACGGGAGCGGCGTCGCTATACTGCTGGAGCTCGCGAGACTGTTTTCTAGACTCTACTCCTACAAGCGCACTCATGCAGGGTAACTGATGATTTATGTTGTAATTTTGATACAGTTTTCTGTCTGCGTGCTTTACGAAAAATTGTCTTTAGTAGATACAACCTGCTGTTTTTCTTGTCGGGAGGCGGGAAGTTTAACTACCAAGGCACTAAACGCTGGCTGGAAGACAATCTGGATCACACAGGTACCTCACGACCAAAGCTGTGCTTGATGCGTTTAACAATTTCCTCGCATTTGAGACTAAAAATAGATGTTTATGAATGTGCAAAGCAAATATAGTTTATATGAAGTGCAATTTCAAAAGAAGAGGCCTTGTTTATAATTAAAAGTCATATTATGCATGTTTTTTTCTGGTTATCTTTTGGTTTTTTGGGTAAACAGTGTATTTATTATGAGCAGCTGAAAGTAGTAAAGCATGTACATTTCAAAATAAGAGCCCCGGTGTATTTTGGGCTAATTAAAAATCCTGTTTTATGCAGAACCTGTTTTTTCTAGTTATTATTGGTATTTTGGTTACACAACTAAATATATCTGCCATTTTATTAAAGGTTTAAAATATACATATTTCCATCATTTTGACCCTGGAGCACAAAACCAGTCATAAAGGTCGATTTTTCAAAATTGAGATTTATACATCATCTGAAAGCTAAATAAATATTAAAGTATGGTTTGTTAGGAGCACAATATTTGGTCGATATGCAACTATTTGAAAATCTGGAATCTGAGGGTGCAAAAAAAATCTAAATATTGAGAAAATCATCTTTAAAGTTGTCCAAATGAAGTTCTCGGCAATGCATATTACTAATCAAAAATTAAGTTTTGATATATATTTACAGTAGGAAATTTACAAAATATCGTCATGGAACATGATCTTTACTTAATATCCTAATGATTTTTGGCATAAAAGAAAAATCAATAATTTTGACTCATACAATGTATTTTTAGCTATTGCTACAAATATACCCCAGAGACTTAAGACTGGTTCTGTGTTCAAGGATCACAATTAAAATAAAAAAATACAGTTTGAAGCAGAAATATTTAAAGCCCCAGTGTACTTTTTGTAATCGAATAAATTAAATCATTTTGCTAAATGTCTGTTTTAATTTAGCTCCTAAATTTTAATTTACAAAAGTCAAATGTTACAAAAGTAACTTTTAATATTGTTATTTAGTACTACTACTACTACTAATAATAAAAATGATATTAAGCAGTAAATTCGAACCGGTTTAAAAAAAAAAAAAGGCAATCTTCATAAGAAAAAAAATTCTTCTTGACATGAAAAAAGCACCAGTTCCTCCTGAAGTGAAACGGTACGGATTGACCTCCCCCTTGTCTTTCAGATTCCAGTCTCCTTCAGGACAACGTGGCGTTTGTTTTGTGTCTGGACACTCTGGGTAACAGCGACAACCTTTACCTGCACGTGTCCAAGCCTCCGAAAGAGGGAAGCCCACAGCACGTCCTGCTCAAAGAGCTAGAGACTGTAAGATTCTCCGCTCCTCTCCTAGAAATAAACACAGCATTTACTCCTCAATGACGTCAAACGCCATCGGCCGGTCATCGTTGTGTCCTGTCATTAGGTTGTGGCCCATCAGCACCCTGACCTGAAGTTCTCAATGGTCCACAAGAAGATCAACCTGGCCGACGACACACTGGCGTGGGAGCACGAGCGCTTCGGCATCCGCCGCCTGCCCGCCTTCACCCTGTCCCACCTGGAGAGCCACCGCAGCCCCGCGCGCCACTCCATCATGGACATGCGGTCAGTGTCGTCCTCTCTGGAGGGGGCGGGAGAGGCCACCGCTGGGTGGGTGATGATTGGTGCTCTCTCTCTGTCGCCCCGTCGTAACCATGACGACTAGTTCCCTCCCTCGCTGCCCATTGGTTGATTCGGTTGATGACGTCATCTCTCTCTCGATTCCATTTCCCGCAGGCCTCACGTGGATCTGACGAAGCTCCGTCGCAACACTAAAGTCATCGCAGAAACGCTGGCGAGAGTCATATACAACCTGACGGAGAAGGTAATGTGGCATTATCTTCATTTGTCTTCGTTTCTCTACGAATGTTGATGTGTGTGCGAATTCATTTGATGAACATATTAAATGTATAGTAAATGTAAGACCATTTTTTTAATCTTTTTGATCTAATGCTGCACAAAAAAAATGTTTTGTGTTTTTGTATATATATATGTTTTAAACAGCTTCAGGTTTGCAGATTATTATTACTAAATAGCAATATTAAACAAAATTTAAAAATATTACCATAGTGATATTGGGCTTTAAAATAAGCCAAGTTTTTAAGAAATTAATAATAATTTACTTTTACAGTACAATAGTATTATTTTACAGTACAAATTGTTAAACAGAGTCATTCTTCACTCTGAAACAGTTTTTGTGATTTGATAATTGTGATTATAATTGCTTTTGTTTTTTTAAACAGCTCTATGTTTGTTGCTTTATTATTATTATTATTGTTATTATTACTTAATAAAAATATGAAACAAAATAAGAAATATTATTATTGTAATATTCGACTGTAAAATAAAGAGAAAATAATTACTAAATAAAAAAAATATTAAACAAAAGAAATATTTCTATTGTAATACTCGACTAAAATAAAAAGAGAAAATAATTACTAAATAAAAAATATTAAACAATAAGAAATATTTTTATTGTAATATTCGACTAAAATAAAGAGAAAAGTAGTTACTAAATAAAAATATTAAACAAATAAGAAATATTATTATTGTAATATTCAACTGTAAAATAAAGAGAAAATAATTACAAAATAAAAAATATTAAAAAAATTAAGAAATATTTTTATTGTAATATTCAACTGTAAAATAAAAAGAGAAAAGATATTTCTAAATAAAAATATTAAACGAATAAAAAAATTTTTATTGTAATATTCAACTGTAAAATAAAGAGAAAATAATTACTAAATAAAAAAATATTAAACAAGAAATATTTTATTCTAATATTCGACTGTAAAATAAAAAAAGTAATTTCTAAATAAAAATATTAAACCAATAAGAAATATTATTGTAATATTTGACTGTAAAGACAAAAATAATTATTTTACAGCACAAACTGTAAAAAACTAAAACACAGTGCCATACCCCTGAAACACACCGCATATATTTTATTATAAATTTATATTTGATAATCACACAAAACCATATCACAATTTTGACTTCACAACATTTAATGGTGCAGCTCTACCACTGAGCATCACGAAGGCCAAAATGTGTGTTTTAATGATGTGATGGTTGTCGTGTGTCACGCAGGGTGTCAGCGGAGACCTGGAGATCTTCACTGAACAGATGGTGAGTATAATGTTCAGCACATTGTAATCTTCAGAGTTGCATTGAACAGCCCTCACTCGAAATATTAGTGCGCGTTCCCCAGTGTTTTAGCTCTCAGTGCAGACTGGTCTCTGTGAAGCTGGCGTCTTGTGTCTGGTTGGTTTATGGTTGTTAAACCGCGGTTCTGCATTCCCATCAGCAGGTGCAGGAGGATCAGCTGGCGTCACTGGTGGACTGGCTGACAGCTCAACCGCGAGCCGCCCAGCTGCTGGACAAAGACAGCAGCATCGTGAACACGCTGGAGTATTACCTGAACCACTATCTGAAGGACGTCAAGAGACACCTGGTCAGAGCCGATAAGAGGTGAATACAGCACAGCCGTGATCCCATGTCGAGTGGAAATGAATATTCAGGGATTAATCATTGTTTGTGTTTTGTTTTTTGACAGGGACCCTGAATTTGTCTTTTATGATCAACTCAAGCAGACCATGAATGCTTACAGGTGAGATTTTCAATGATTTGAGTCTGTAATTTAAATATCTAGTATACTATTCCAGCTGTTAAGGATTGCTTTGTTAATCCTGGATTATTTTAAAAAAAAATTCATATTTGATAATTTAACCCGGGTTTCAAGGTTGCATGCAGTACATTTGTAAATCCTACATTTTCATATTTATGAGGTTAATAATGTTAATGATTAACCCCCATTTAACTTCTACAAGTGTGATGAACATTAATTATGTTGTATTTGAAACGATCCAGGGTCAAACCAGCGATCTTCGACCTGCTGCTAGCCTTCTGTATCGCTGCTTATCTTGGAGTGCTGTATTTGGCCATCCAGGTAGGACAAATATTCAGACATATTTAATGCACAGTGATTTTTTTTTATTCTTTAATAAAAAATAAATCCACTCTTCACATGAAATATATAATTGTCTAGTTACATTTCACCCCAAAATCAAAAAAAAAAAAAAAAAAGATATTTATTTTAGCAATTTTCTGTTTATTTTAATAACAATAACAATTATTTTATTATTACTATTATTGTTATTATTATTATGTTATTATAATATTATAGGAATTATATATATATAAAATTTAAATATATATATATATATATATATATATATATATATATATATATATATATATATATATATATATATATATATATATATAAATAAGTGTTAAATACATTTAAATAAAAATACATAATACTACTTTATTTCATTGTCATTGTTTTCACTTACAGTTACTTTCATTACTAGAATAAAATATATTTTGTAATATCTGTCTTTGAGTATCATTTTAGTATTGTTTTAGTATTATTTAAAAAAAAGTTTATATAGGTTTATTCTTCTTATTTGTGACCCTGGACCACAAAACCAGTCATAAGGGTCAGTTTTTCGTAATTGAGATTTATACATCATCTGAAAGCTGAATAAATAAGCTTTCAATTCATATTTAATATATTATTAAATTATATTTATATTTTGTGTGTGTGTGTATGTGTGTGTGTGTGTGTGTGTGTGTGTGTGTGTGTATATATATATTTTTTTTAATATATATATATTTTTATATATATATATATTTTATATATATATATGTATATATATATATATATATATATATATATATATATAAGTTTTTTTTGTAAAATAAGTTACATTTATAGTTTCAAATTTTAGATTTATATTATAAATATATAATTCTATTATTTTTTTGTTTCAGTTAACCATTGTTTTATTTAAAAAAAAAAAAAAGGTAAGTTTTTTTTTTTTGTAAAAGGTCATTCTTGTTTTCCTGCAGAATTTTGGACTTCTGTACAGTTTCCTGCGTAGAGTCACGGCTCCTCGGGTCAAACAGCACTAACCCACGACCATCTCTTCACACACATGCAATACGAGGGGCCCCGGGGTCTCACAGCAGAGCCAAGAGTGTGTTTGCTTTCTTAATTTCACTGGTTTGTTTGATTGATTTAGTTTTCTGAAGAATGAATGTTGATTTCCATCCACTACATCTCCGCTAGTCTTCCTCATCTCAGCATTGCCTCAAGTCCCGGCGTCCTTAAAAATACAATAAGTAATTGTTCGAACGGAGTAGATTTCAATTTGAATCAGGAATAAATCAGTTCCCATATGACGTCGTCATGAAATGTGCGCTCTTGCATCAATTACGGATTGTACTGCTAAGCAGCGTTTCCTGAAAGCCTTTCCTCGTGTGGTTATTCTTCACTGGCAGCTACTACAAAGTGGGCCAAAATCGCTTCTGGTTGAGTAGAAGTCTGTTGACGCTCCTCAATCTTCGTCACGCGCTCACACGAGTCTCAACTCCAACTGCTGATTCTCTTCTGAGAGAGTATTATATATATATATATCAATTATGTGATGTTTGGAAACCTGGCATTTCATGTTTTGCATATTCTTTTATCCTAAGGTTTTCCCTCAAAAGACTAATATTAATTATTCCATGATTTTCAAGACATTTTATAACTACCATTTCTTCTATTCTAATTCCACGCGTGGGTTTTGACATCAGTTGTTCACTTCTGCTTTCGTAAAAAGGAAGTAGTGTGGTACAAATTTGCTGTTATGGAAGCTGATACGCTTCGACATGCACTGATTTAATTTTTTTTTATCCCCAAACTTGATTGAACTTTGCAAATCAGAGGTACATAATCTTGATTCTTAAGGACGGGAAAAAATTAAATAAAGGTTTTTGTTGAATTAAGAAAATATTGCACTTGTTTTCTTTGAACAGTTTTTATTAAATGGAAAAACATGACAACACAGTTGGTTTCAATTCACTAATTCAACTGGAATTATTAAAATTGTTCCATTATGAATGAGATAATACCTGTTGCTCCTAGTGGTCAATGGTCAAAGAAAAATGTTGAAACAAATCTAATAACTTATTTTTTCCATGTTAAAATTAATCTGTATAAATCCCCCTAGTTGCTACTATTGCTAAAATGCATTTACAGGAAAAACAGTAGTAAGAAATTACAGTGCAATTTTAAATAAATAACATTTTACAACGCAGATATAGCAATATACCCCAGATTTAAGTTGCTTTTCATAACACTCAAGGGGTTTGATATTTATTTTTGGCACTTTTCTAGAAAATCACCACATTTTGATTATATTCTTAAATGCGATTAAATTATTTCCTCTATGAATAACAAACAATCCAGAACTTAAGAAAACATATATTTTATATATATATATATATACACTACTGTTCAAAAGTTTGGGATCAGTAAGACTTGTAATGTTTTTTAAAGAAATCTCTTCTGCTCATCAAGGCTGCATTTATTTGATCAAAAATGCAAAAAAAAAACTGTAATCTTGCAAAATGTTATTACAATATAAAATAATGGTTTCTATTTTTAATCTCCTTTAAAATATAATTTATATCTGTGATTCAAAGCTGAATTTCCATCATCATGACTCCAGTATAAAGTGTCACATGATCCTTCAGAAATCATTCCAATATGCTGATTTATTATTAAAATTATCAATGTTGGCAACAGTTGTACTGCCAAATATTTTTTTGGAAACTACGATACTTTTTCAGGATTCTTTGATGAATAAAAAGTTAAAAAGAACAGCATTTATTCAAAATAGAAAATTTTTCTAACAATATAAATCTTTTTTATCACGTCTTATCAATTTAACACATCCTTACTGAATGAAAGTTTTAATTTCTTTCAAAAAAAATAAATAATAAAAATTTACTGACCCCCAAACTTTTAAATGGTAGTGTATATTGTTAAAAAAAGATTTCTATTTTAAATAAATGCTGTTCTTTTTAACTTTTTATTCATGAAAGAATCCTGAAAAAAAGTATCACAGATTCCAAAAAAATATTTGGCTGTTGCCAACATTGATAATTCTAATAATAAATCAGCATATTAGAATGATTTCTGAAGGATCATGATGCTGGAAATTCAGCTTTGCATCACAGATATAAATTATATATTAAAGGATATAAAAATAGAAACCATTATTTTATATTCTAATAACATTTTGCAAGATTACAGATTTATTTATTTTTTTTGCATTTTTGATCAAATAAATGCAGCCTTGATGAGCAGAAGAGACTTCTTTAAAAAACATTACTGATCTTTACTGAAAAGTCTTACTGATCCCAAACTTTTGAACGGAAGTGTGTGTATGTATATATATATATATATGAAGTCAATGGAGTGATATATATATATATATATATATATATATATAAACACAAATATATATATATATATATGAAGTCAATGGAGTGTATGGTGGCGTTTAACGGTTATTGCTAATTGGTAACCCGAATTATAACTCCAAACAAACTCTGAAAATGTTTCGCAGAATGAGGGTCATCATCTAACCACAACGGCATTTAACTACAACGTTTTTCTTCAGTGATTTGACATGACGGGGAAAAATAACTGAAGCCTAGAAACTAACGGCTGCTTTATAAACAATGGACGTGTACATAGAAAACAGCATCAGCGGTATGCGTTGCGTTAAGGAGTATTTCACGCAAAAACAAAACATCCAAAATCATAAGCGGCTAGCTCTTAGCTCAAGCTAGCATCACGAACGGAAGACGTGACCAAAGAGCGCGACGCACAGACCTCGTCAGCATTTGTGCGCGAAGATTACGAGCTTTATCCACAACGGAACTTTTGATACAGTAGGCAAATCAACGATTCAAGTATTGCGATAGTTTTGGAGTAATCAATACGTCACGCGAGATAATATCAGTTCCATTTGGTCTTTTGTCGTAAGATTTCTTAATACAGCATATTCTCAAATAGCATGCGTTCCTGAATACAACATCTGCATAAATACTTTGATTATTTTGAGTCGGTAGCAAAAAAATGTCGGACTGAATAATCATCCACTACCAATTATAAGTTCTCGATCTATATTTTTGTAAAATAAACACGATATAGCGTCTGTAACAATTTAGCCAATCAGAAGCTAGCTTTAGATCGCGCCATTACAGCAACGGTTGCTAGCGGGGGAAAAATAACGACGGAAGGAATGCAAGCAGTATTATTGTAATCCTAACATTGAAAGTGATAACTCCTGTACATTCAAACACGGTTATACTGTACAAACACGATTTTGATTGATGCAGGTCAGGCTGATTTGTGGTTGTAACCCTGAATAGGGTGCAAGTTAGTTGGATAACTTAAACTTAGTAGTACTAAACAAGACAGTTGATGTACTAGAACAGAGGTTCTCAACTGGTTTTGAGGTACTGATCAACAGGATACTGATTTTTATGTATTGTACAGTATTATGTATTGTACTTTTTTGTTGTTGTTGTTTTTAAATTCCTTAAAATTGAAAAGTGTTAATATTATCATGGACTACTAATGGTGCGTTCACACCAGATGCAAATGAAGCGTTAAGCGCGAGTGATTTACATGTTAAGTCAATGCAAAGACGCGAATAGACATCCTGCGGCGCAAAAGACGCGGCGCGAATTGAGCGTTTCGGGCGTTTTGACGAGCATAACGCGTGATTCGCACGAGTTGAAAAATCTGAACTTTGGCGAAAATTCGCACCGCGTTAACCAATCAGGAGCTTGCTCTAGTAGTGATGTGATTATGACTAGCGGAGGCAGAAATCCGAAACAACAATGGAGGACAAAATCATCGTCGCTGTATGTGGATACCCGGAGCTGTACGATACATCTTTGTACTTTTATAGAAACCGTGACTCCATTTATCATTTGAAAACTATAACAATCTAAACTTGAACAAAAAACACCACCGCCTCCTTTAGTTTTCATTTAAACATATTAAATAGCCGCAGAAACGTAGTTCAGGGAAATGTGAAGGCCATACAGCCTGCATTTCAATGAAACGAAATATCAAACAGTATTGCCTCTTTTTATTTTTATTTTCATTTTAACATATTAATAGATTAATTGAATTAAGACCAAAGATTACCTGTTAGATTTACCCAAAACATATTATATTTTATGTTTAACCACTAAAGAGACATCAGAGCCAGCGGCAAATG
Organism: Cyprinus carpio; assembly: GCF_018340385.1. NCBI lineage: Eukaryota > Metazoa > Chordata > Actinopteri > Cypriniformes > Cyprinidae > Cyprinus > Cyprinus carpio. The sequence continues at coordinate 2,807,301 of NC_056593.1, read as the reverse complement.
TCAGAAGGACTAGCCGCGGTGAGACTGCTCTCATCGGTAACATGAGCTCTGAGCTCCCGCTGATCGCGTGGAGCTGATCGTCTCCGAAACCAGCGAAACACATTTTTAAATAGGCGCTGTCTTTATAAATAAACCGCATATTTGAGTTTAAAACAACTACATTCTCGCCTGAAATACTTTTAAAACTACATTTCATGACACTATAACAGTACTATTTTGAAAATTATCCGAATAAATGGTGGTTGAAATCACAATGCTGCTTGAACTCAACTGGCAGAAGCCCCTCCCATGACGCGAATTCACATCTGTTGTGAAGTGAATTTCACGCACGAATGAAGCAAATAAACTCAAAATGTTCAAGCATCCAACTACGCACGAATAGCGCGATTTATTCGCGCAAGTCACGTCTGGTGTGAACGCACAGTTAAGCCCACACTGTGAAAGTGATGGATGAACATGAATTTGTGCCAAAATACTGATGAGTGATTGGACGCACAGCCTCCCTTTTGATGCAAACAACAAAAGATATGGTAAGAATTGGTTTTGTTTCACTCCCCTATGTGTGATTACGTAGTTAATTGCATTTTATAATTTGCATTAGCATTATACGCTTTTAAATGTTCCTTTTCCTGTTTTTCAGATCAGACCTTCTATCTGAGAACCACTCGACTAGTACTCACTACACAAGTTACGTATTGACCAGTTTTTAATTCTTTCACTCGTGGAATGAAAACAGATACATCAGAAAGACAAAAACAGTGGCCTAAAAAAAAAAAAAAACTGGTCTAAGATTACGACCACAAAACCTGGTTGTCATGGTTTCCGCTGTTCTCCAAAATGCATGGGTTTGTTTCTCACTGGCTGAGATATCTTAGGCACTCCAACCGTATGTTCCTAATTATTAGTGAAAGGTCACTCATTTGACTTAAAAATAAAAAATAATACACACGAGAGATAACAATCACAGTGCTATGCTTACAATTATAACAACAGTGATTAAAAAAAAAAACAATAGAGATAAAACACAAATGATGGTCGATATTGTTTCTTCTTATAACTGTCCAAGCACCTTGGCGTTCTGAGATTACAATCAAACCAGGATTTATAAGTATCTTGCAGTCATCGTTAAGTGCCCGCAGGTGGCAGCACCTAGACATTATAGATGTTTCTTCTTGTTGATCCCGTTCTGCACGTGTTTCCTAAGAGGAAGGAAGAGATGTAAAAAGCACCTTGTCAGGCTAGGAGGAGGTGATTGCAGGATGCATGTGGCATGGTTGGATATCACTTCAAGGTCTGAGAGATAAGGACAGGGCTAATGCCGTGAGCCTAGTCACATATACATGCGACGGCACTTTCATCTAATCTCCACGTCTCACAGATCAGGTTGAAACTGACTATCACACACAGTGATCTCTGACTGTGTTACCCTAAAACTTAAGCTATTTCTGCCAAACTCTAAGAAACGGGGCCCAGATTAAGTTGAAATCAAGTGTCTAATATAGCTTTGTTTTTTATTCTCTTCTGGTCTAGTTGGGATTATATTTTAGTAAAGCAAAACTGCATTTTCAAAGAAAATTAACATTATCTTGCCTTCAGGTCATGTTGGAATGAGCACATTTATAGGTTAAGTACATGTATACACCACCGCAATAAATACCAGTAGGAATAGGCAAAAACATTTCGGTTCACTCAAGGTAGTTGATACAGCTCTCAGTTCTGCCTGAACTGCTAGTTGACCACACGACTTCCTCTTCGTAACATGCACATACTGTAAACCTGCGCTAACCACAGACTGCTGCATTTCTTTGCTTACCCTTCAGTAGACATCTGATCATTAGTGTCTTTTTTCTCCTTTAGTTCATCATCCTCGTACTCCCGGACGTCATTTACCTCCGTCATCTGGCCCGTCAGGACCTTCACCACGAACAGTACAATGAACTGCAAAGAGGAACAAAAGTGTCTGACATTTATAGAGACATTTCATAGCAATAGCACCTGAGAAATGCAACTTGAACAGGTTAAATGGTGGTAGTTAATTGGTTTCCAAGCCAGTTATATGAACTGGCTTTAAGTTACAGTTAAAGCCAGGTTAGTGTGCACTGTTCATGTTGTACAGTGTACACCAAGACACTTTGGATAAAGTGTGCTAGATATCTAGCTAACATGATCTGATACTACTGATTTCAGGACAGTATAATTACACATTCGGGGCCTATTTGACTTGATAGCTCACAGTGGATTCACTGAAAGGCTCAAACCAGCAACCATCGGGTTACTAACCCTGAGCTACACTACACTGCTGTTGTGTTCTTAAACCACCCATTCTTACCAGGAACCAGTAGATATTCATGAGGAGCAGGGCAAACAAGAGTGTGTTGAAGAAAAAATAGAAAGGGATTCCGGGAACCGACTGGATGCTGGTGACACAGGAGGCCCACAGAACCTTGAGGGGGAACCAGTACAAACGGAACCAAAACCTGCACAAATAACAAGAACAAACTAGCTCACATGTCACAAGGCTTCTGCAACAACAACAACAACAAAAAATCCATTACAAAGTATTATTGTTACATGTACAAGGGATACTGTAGAGCAGGGGTGGGAAATTCTGGCCTTTGAAGGCCAGTGTCCTGCAGAGTTTACCTCCAGCCCTAATCAAACTGTAATGTCTAATTCTAAATTAAGTGTACCCAATCCTGCTTCTACAGATCTACCCTGCTCCAGAGCTGAGATTCATAAATTATTACAAGTTTTGTCAGATGAAAGTAGTGGATTGAGCAAACCCATCCCTAAAATTTTAGGCCAATGATCAGTTGATGGGAATGTTGTTCCAAGACCAAAAAGGATGTGTGCCTAATTCTGCAAATCACTTTTAGGCTACCATAGCGTTTCCATAATCCATAAGAAAACTTCTGGTTTCTTGAACAACGAGCAAACCTCACCATGTGATGCTAAAACTAATGGCCCCCATGTTGGACAGAACGTCATTGATGAGGTACTCTTTCCCTCCCCGTGTCTTGAAGTAAACGTTGAGCTTGGTGAACTCCAACTGAACGTCGTTGATGTCATGAAGAAAGAGGACGAGAATGCCGATGTTGTGGTATCTGAGGATGATATGAACAATGAGTGGTTTATTAACTGTGTTTTTTTTTAGTGGCACATAATTTGAGTTGATTTTTTGTAAGTTATTATTGTTGTAACTAGAACTAGAACTTCAAACCCCCATTTCGACAGGCTGTTGGATAACTGCTTGAACCTAGTCTAAATTTGCCTGACCTGAAGGCATAGGAGAATGTGATCAGGGCCAGAGTGATGAAGTGATGCACCACCATCACAAGGGAGTCCTTCCTCCAGGCGTCCATGTAGATGGTGGCATATATGGAGTGGCCGTAGAAGCTGCCCTGGATTAGGTAAGCTATTGTGATATCAGTGGGAACCGACATCCCACTCTTCCAGTCTAAACCAAGAAAGAGAGAACAAACAAGTGAAACTGAGTTCTCCAAGTGAACTCCGCAACCATAAAAAGAACAACACTAGATGCTAATGACCTTGACTTTCAAGAATTTGAACACTGGCCTCATAAAACAGATGGTTTATACTGATACAGTAGAGATTAAAGTTGTTTTATGTTGCTGTCGAGGAGCATTCACACTATCAGTGATAAGATCCCATTCATTTTCAATGACAGTTGACGGTTTCCGGCAACAACAGTCATCTTTGGTAATGTGACAAACTTGCAAATTAGCCATGACATGATACAGCGACAACCAATGGGAGCGTAAATAGTGATCAGTGGCCGAAGTAAATGGTGCTTAATTGTGTTGATAAGGAGTGTTAACAGATAATAGCAACTTGTGACCTTTAATGTTTGTTCATGAGATCTTTAGTCATTAAACATTTTCCTCAAGGTTTGTAACTCCTTTGTAAACGTGTAAACCTTTACAAGTTTTGTTAGACTTCCAATGATTATTAAGTATATTTATACCATTTAAATGTAGCATGCAAAATGTTTACTAAACAACTCAAATCATTGTAAGAAATCAAGAGTTGAGCTATACAGACCTGACAGGGTTGAATAAAATTATTATTTACAAAAACAGGACATGCGTCGGGTATGATGCTTACCGTAAAACACAGATGGGGGGTTTTGAAAGAAGGAATAGCTAGTGAAAAACAAAAGGTAGGTGCTGTATGACCATGACATTGTGTAGAAGACCAGCTTCCACGCACTCTCTGGCATCTTCGAGACATCTTTTGGTTGGATACAACACCACTGTGCAAAAGGCTGTGAAAGACAAGAGGAAAGAATGAAATTACAGCGCTAGCACTTGAATAGCAAGTGTTCATTCGTCAACAAAGAAGACTTCTAGCAACCAAATTGCAGAGGACAAATAATGTTACACAATGCTACCAGGTAAAATGACCATGCTGCAACTTTGACTATATATATATATATATATATATATATATATATATATATATATATATATATATATATATATATATGCATGCATTTAATTTGCTTGAAAGTGAATGCTAACATTTACTTTGTATTTCTCCCCAGGTGCTACAATATTAGTGTGATGTCATGGAACCACAAAAGTGCAAAGTCAGTTGCCAAATGTCTTTCAAGTTCATTTAAATAGACCATAAATTCTTTCTATACATTCACATGAAACAAAACAAGAAATAGTTAAGAGTCTTTGTGATTTTCTAAAGTAGGATGAGTTATAAAAAGGCCACTATGATTAGCTCACGACATTGGATGACTCACGACATTGGATGACTCACATAACCCACTGACGATAACAGCCTCAAGTTAAAGTAGTACCTTTACTAAACTTGGGTGTTTTGTTAATGGTTTTGTGTGTGTGTGTGTGTGTGTGTGTGTGTGTGTGTGTGTACTGACATGCCTTCACCTGATCTCTCCTGTGACAGACTATCCTGCATGTGACTGTGACAAAAGCAGAATGTCACAGTAACCGAAGATGCGGTTAAAAGCTTGTCTTAATCATTTATCTATTCATGATCACCACCTTTACTTGCCGTTACCTGATCTGCACTCTCCCTTGTGCTCAAGACAATCAAAGAAAGTAGGCATATACTGTATGTTGACATTGTGTGGCCCCACTCTTGAGTATTTAGGTCTCATGGTTGCTTCTGATTGGCCATAAGGCAATGTGGCGCACACTGCAGGATTCTGCTCTCCGCCTCCACCCGCTGGGGTTATTTATAGAGGCCAGCTGTCACCAAAATCCCCCACCCACCTTCGTCTATCACTGCCTCTAGCTGAGGCCCGAGGTTCAGGCTGACTGCTGCCTGATGGTGATGGTGGCTGCGGCATGGCGGATGACTGCAGCTTATGGTTGTGATAAACAGCACAATCCTTTCTGAGCTGAGCAGCCTGATATTGCTCTGTGGTCTAATGGCCACTAATTAGTAAAAGAGAGATTTCAAGCCGGTCCCGAAAGACAACCACAAATGAGATCTCTTTAATATTCCATTTGCTTGCTCTAGAAGTTCAATGAAGACGTTCAATGCTTCTCGGATTGACTGATTTCTTCTAGTAAAATGCTTAGAAGAGATTTCAACTGTTTTTAGAGTATGCTTGGATTTGCCAAGAAAAAGTGTGATCTTCAATATGATTCAGTATGACCGTTTTATTGGTTATTTTAGCTATGCTATCCACATCAGTTTCATAGATCTGTTCTCTTACTCTGTGTATTATTTGTGTCTCGTCTTTTCTCCTTAGAAATCGTTGACGAAACTTAATGAATAACATGCGTTCCCCAAAAAGGCTCTTGAGGTTTGGAAAACCACCCTCTGAGCAGAAGAAATTGCCTCTGGGAAAGCGGTCTTGTTACGGAAGACATTGCAACCCATATTAGGCCGCCAACAACTTCTCGCTCTCCCAGCACATGAATGGCAAGCAGAAGCAAGGGTTGAACTGAACCCAGCCGGAACCTGCTGACTGAATGTGACTAAAACACATTTTGTTTTGGGGTCTTTTACAAGTGCCGACCTATTGGCTAATCCTGCAGTTTCCATGGCAACTGTTTTGAGGATAGCAGGTGGTTTTGTACAATACATAAAAGACAAATGACAACAACAAAATGGAAAAGAACAAACCTATCTCAGACATATATAATTATTGTCATTATTAACTCATCCTCGTGCCTTTCTTAACCAATACTTTTCCTTTAAAGTTTTTTTGAATCTTCATGCAACTTCTCAGGATTACTTTTGTCAAATGTGGTCACTCACTTGTATGAAAGTCAAGAATGAATATGCTTCTACTAATGTGCTCCATAAAGGTTGAAAACAACATAAGGGTGAGTAAATCATGATGATTTTCATTTTTGAGTGGAAAGAGACACTCACTTGCGTTATGAGAGTGCCAAAACATAAACAGATCAGATCGGAAAGAGATCCGGTCAATAAAACCCAGGGCCAGATGGAGCCACAGAGCCTCATCTTATACTCATTTGCGCCTCTAACACCCTTCTCTTTGCTTTCTGTTGGGGTTGGGTTTTATATTTACTTAAGCGTTGACTGTTCTTGGAATTACTAGTTTATTTTCTGTCATCATTTCGGGTAAAAATTATGCATCTGATCAAGAGATCAGAGTACACTTAACAGGGCGGCACAAAGAGGAAGGAAGGGTCCAGACATTTTTAGATCCCTATTGATAATGCCATGCAATTTTCACATGCAATTTTCGCACCAAACACATATTGTAAAAACAGCAATACAAGCATTTTGAACAGCGCAGTTTATCATAATTTAACAAGTGCTTTAATTGCCTTTCAGGGATGTTACTTTGCTTGGTCATCAACCATAAGTACTATTTTGTGTCGATTTCAAATTCTAGAAGTTGGCATATCAGTAGACGTATACATAATTGATTACTTAGAAATGTATTGACAATCTTTTAACAGGTAAGTAAATTAAAGATAAGTGCACCTGCTGCTGTCATAATCATGTTTGCGCAGCAGGTGTTACGAATGTAAATCGTTCAAACACATCTGTAACATGACTATCTGAAAAGCTGATTATCTCTCTCTGTATGAACTGCTGTTAACACACAGAACTCAAAGGTTAGTGCCTGCCGAATCCACAGCGTGACATGATATTTCTTTGGCAGCTCTTCAGACAGCTGAACAAGATCTTGTTGTGTATTTTGATTTTAGTGGAGTGAGTACTGAAAATATCCTCTGGTCCAGTGACTAGTGATCACCACAGTCTCATTGAAGGTCAAAACAGCATGCGTCCGGTCTCCCAGCACACACACAGTTTACAGTACTGGCCAGATGGCCTTGTGCTAGTCATCCATCCAGTCTGAGAACGTGAAAGTGCAAGGGAACTTAAAAAATGAATGGGCCTCATTAGCACTAAGAGCTCATGCCATAAGTTGTTTATTAGGCAACATGGAGATTTGTTTAAAAAGCAGGCAGAAAGATCATGTTACGTACTGCACGCATGTGTTAGTGAGTGCAGGACATAGTCCACAAAACACTTTAAAAACTGCAGACTGTGTCAGAAATTATCTCCCAAGACAATCTTGTGGCCAAAGTACAGTATACTAAAACTGCAGTAGTGAGTTCAGACAGGCAAAAAAAAAAGGGCTCCATATGACTTGTACATTATATTTTATGATTTCTGAAATCATATGATAGCTGAGAGTAACTAACAGACCCATATTTAAGTCATTAATCACTGAAAACCTTAACATCCAACACAGCAATCCTTGGCACATTTCATGAATCACTCCAGAGTCAAATCTTTTCAATGAATCAGTTCATCCAGTTACTTTACAAAGTTATCTGGTTTTCAGGTTCAACTCACTGACTCAGTAATTCCAGGGGTGGAAAGTTCCCTATCTAAAAACCAGCATATGCTGTTTAGGTATGTTTCGAAGCATGGCAGCTGGTTTAAACTGGTCCTGAGCAGGAGCTAGTTGCATATGACCGGCTCATGTCCAGCTTAAACCAACTGCCATGCATAACATACCTAACCAGCATATGCTGGTTTTTCGACAGGGAACTTTCGAAACTTTCAGAATATTCTGGTTATTTCAACAGGGTTCACTGGAGGGGAAGATTATCAGTAAATAATCTGTTCCTCATTTAAACCTATCCTATTAGTTTGCAATAAAAAACACACACAGGTTCTATGTGGGTGAACTATTCCTTAAAGAAGCCAGTACCAGTACACCAGAATCCCATTTGGTTCCTATTGATTGATAAGAGTTTTTGCATGCAGTTAGCAAGCAATGTTTTTATCATATGTTTGTGTTGTGTAGAAGGGGACACCCTCTTTCATGGAGAGGGATATTTTAGCAAAGAAGCAAAAGTTATTCGACGCCTGATACACTGATAAGCGACTAACGGTCTGTAAGGGACGAATGCTTAAGCCACCCCTGTTTTTAAAAACAAACTACAGTGCTGCAGCTCTTTCTCCTCTCTGTCTTTTACTTGAGGGTTACAAACCAGATAAGGTCCTGACACTTCACATATTTCTGTAGAAACATCACGCCAGCTGCCCCATGCCATCCGTCGGGGTTTCTCAATGCACTGAGAGAAAAGAATTTACAGAAGAGGGGATAAACCGCAGACAGAATCAAGGCGGTTTTGATCCCGATAATTGCAGCACATGCATGTGGTGAGTCTTAAACGCACATGAAAAGCATGTTTCCGCCCCATACGTTTCAGGACAGGAAGTGAAACTGACATTTGCATACATCAGCTAGCCCTAAAATAAGAATCAAATGCAAAAGGTGGGGATATCATAATCCCAGACAGGAGGCAAAGTCTCACGTCTTGATGGTAATATGACCTGTTTGCACAGCCATCTTTGTATGTAAAAGATAAAATGCAAAGTAAAAACCTATGTAAAGTAACTCTTGTGCACATTGTAACTTTGCACGGTGAATTTCACTGGCCTGTGAACAGCGAACAAACCCTCTGACGACTTTCTGTTTCAACAGAGGATAAACTACACCACAAACACATTTTACATTTACAGTTGAAGTAACGACTGATGCACGTTCTGCATCAAGTGTCAAGACTTCCGTTAAAGTCTAAATGAGTGGTTTGCTTGTACACAATTTAAGATTACTAACACCAAGTATGGGTATTAGTAGCCTACTAATAATACTTGACATAAAAAACACCACTAGAAACCTCAGAAACACACGTTCGAACATCTAGATGCACAAATGACCTTTAATATACAAATGGTTATGCAACGTCCAATGTTTTGAAACGCTTCAAATATTCATTGAGGGCACCAGTGATGCTTTCAAGACCCAGTGTTTGATACTCATACATTCACAGGCTACTCGAATGAACTTTTCCAATGAGGTTTTTCAATAGCCGATACCGAAAATTTGAAATGTTTAAATAAAATGAACACACTTAGTGCACACAATATAAATAACTGATCGGTCACTACAGTTGCATTTGCATTGATGGTGACTTCTGCAGTATATTCACCTCAAAGACGTACATGGTCAGTCCCCTGCGCACCTTCGTCCACATGACCGCGCACATGAGGAACATAAAGATCTCCATCCAGGATATGTATGCATGATCCAGCAAGGTTTTTCTGGACAGCTCCAGTCCGCACCGGTCTGTACAGTCTCTAAAGGCACTGAACATGACTGAATAAGCTCTGGTGATGAACTCCATGTAGCCAGGCATGATCTCCATCTCCATGCCATCGCTGGAGGAACCATCATCCACGGGATTGGTGTCCATTATATTAGAAATACTACAATTACTGCTATAATAACAAGCCACTTAGTGGGAGAGATTATTTTATATAATATACTGCATATAGGCCTATGCCATGTCAGCCTTTGGGGTGTTAATGGGTTTAGTGTGCCACCATCATTTGCTTAAACAGCCAATAACATGAACCCTTCTCTCTATATAATATTCACTATAACACCTCCCTTACAGTATGGTTACAAAATATGATTCAGCATGCCTGCATTATCTCTCTTATATTCCTGTATTGTAGATTTAAGCTGATGGCTTACAATTTAAGCATTCTGAGCAATCCTGAAACAAAAGGCTCATAAAAACCATAACCAGCCTCTTTATATTCCGCGCATGTGACGTGTGTCCATGTGCCAAAATAGCGCGTCCTCTTCTTTTCGTTATTCAGTTTATATAGCATCTCCTCTGGGTTTCATCTCATGTCGAGAGGTTTAAAGCAGAAATCATCCCACAGTATGTCCATATGTGGGTCGAATATAAAAAACAGGTAACGTTAGAAATAAAAGTCGCCAAATAGACTCAAATGAACCTACGCACAAAATCGCTCAGCATGTAGTATAATACATATTTTATATTCACAGACTCACAACGAGAACAAACAAACAAAAAAAAAAACACAGTGTCTATGAATATGTCTAAAATGTAGCTAAAGTCTCCCGTGAGAGGCGACAGACGCGCCACGCTGCGAACAAGTTGAGGTTGGTGAGCAAAAAAAAAAATCTGCAGAAGATGTCCTTGCGCTCGTGTCAGCCGGTTCTTTTGAACGATTCAGTTGAGTCGATTCGCAACGCGCTTATGAATCACTTGACTGTAGCCATCGCGAGAGATGTGTTTGGATGTGGAAAATGAACGATATGTCGGAAACATAAAAAAAGAATAAACATCGCAATATGTGACTATAGTTTAATCGCGCAGGGCGATTCGAAATGGTGGCATTTGGAAACACCAAATTATATAGTAAGAAACATATTTGTTTGTACAAATTAAGCAATTGCACTGATAAAATGGTTACATTTAACTAAATGTTTATATCTTTATCTACAGAAAACTTATAAATTGTTGCAAGTTGCATCAAATTGTTCGAACAAACCGAATCGCTAAAATGACTCGGATTCTTAACTCAAGCGGCGGCCCGTTATCTTCAGACAGATTACACACACACACACACACACACACACACACACACACACACACACACACACACACACACACACAGAGAGAGAGAGAGAGAGAGAGAGAGAGAGAACAGGAACTCGTTTAAAGTGACAGTAGCATAATTTTAATGTGGATTAGCTGTTGATATGCGTCTCAGAAAAGGGAAGGAAATTCAAAGGTTTTGTTTATTGTGGCTAGCAGGGTTTCAGAATTTCCGTTTTATTCAAGTACATTTCATGTTTACGAGCAAAGATAATGCTTAATGTTATTTTTTTGTAAATGCCCTCTCTGTAACAAATATATAATCACATATATTGACTGTTTAAACCATTGCATTAGATTCCTTTTAGATGAATCAACAATAATCACATGAAGACATTTAGATTTGTACTATATTGCCGGAGGCATATTTTATTATTATTATTATTATTCCCTGATAGTACACGTACATCACAAAGACGTCTATTTGACATCTGCATTACATCTGCGAGACGTATTTTTTAGAGTGTTTGCTCATCCCAATACGTATATAGGACGTTTCCTATTAGATGTCAATCAGACGTTTAGAAGATGTCTCCAAGATGTTTAAGATTTAGAATGTGTGTAAAACGTCTATCAGATGTTTTCCAGATGAAGCGTTTTTTTAACAGACATCTTGCAGAAGTACGTGTACTATCTGGGTTTTTATTATTATTATTATTATTATTATTATTATTACTGGATTTGGCTATTTTAGTCATTTATTATGTGATGACCAACCAAAATGACATTTAAATGAGACGTGTGCTAAAAAAAATGCATGTTGCACGGATTATCCGACTTTGGCAACTTGTGTGTAATTGACCCATAAATTAATTAATTAAATAAAATTCATTAGAAAGCATTAAATAAAAAAGTTTTTATATGTTGCTGGAATTAGTCCCAAACGCAGCAATACAAAGATGTAACACTGGGCGGAGCCATCGGCCTGTGTACAGTAACATCCCATAATTACTGCTGCATTCTTCCATACAGTATATAAACCATATGTGGAAGGTCTGAATAAATTACAAATCATAATAGTAGTATTAAAAAATAAGAAGTTAATGTTGAGAAATGTAATGCATTTGTGTTTACAAAAGAAAATAGAGAAAGAAAATGTTATTCCATTTAGAATAAATATCATTCGTGTGTATTATTAACGCACAAGATTAGGACGCAGGTGTCAGGGCTGTTCGTGTCAGCAGTCTCTGAAGAGGATGTTGTTTGGTGTAAGACTTTCTAGTGTTTATTTACAGCCACCGGATGTTTCTAATGTGCTCCATTTATGAACGGAAAAAAACAGGTCAAAGACATCCGGAGAGGAATGACTGTCTCGTACCTTTCATGCAAAGTTAATAAAGCACAAAAATACATACATGCATAAAAATGCATCAGGTAGCCTGCATTTGAGTTCAAATTACAACAAATCCAATTAAACGTCTATAAGCTCGACAGTCACATTGTTTACAGAACACAAACGAACAGTGACGAGAGTCTCCCTGCATTGTTTAACAGAAATTCTCTGGGAAAATTTCAGACTTTGGATGCTCACGAGATAATGACGGGAAACCACATGGAAGGCCGGGCGCACGGGGCTCTCTGCCTTCTGATTGGCTCGTCGGGATCCCAAACCCGAGCGTGATTGGTCGATTAGAACGTCACTCACCGAGCGCCTTGGCCCCTCAAGTTTGAAACTTTTCGAAAAGGTGGAGTCAAGTTACAAACTGGTAACCAACGCGAAAAGAGGGAGAAGAAAACACTTGAATTATTTACACCAGCGACGCAGACCCAACACATACCTGCTGGAGACATTTTACCATCTTTATAAGATATTTTTAAGCTTTATTCATGCGGCTGTAGGTGGTTTATTAGCTGTCAGGGGTGTTTAGATGGAGGTTTGAAGAACGAAAGTAGCTCTTTAGACGCCCATTATCTGCTCCAAATAGGGGAGAGGTGAGTGAGTTTCTAACTGACTTCACTAATACATATCCTGCATGTTGTGCATTCATGAACCCCCTTTTTTCTGTGTTTATATGAAAAGCAACAGTTCTGCATAGAATGCACATGCTTTTATTATTGAGTGGGGTTATTTTGCATACTATTTATACAGTGATTTTTTTATGCATAAAGTTATTCTCTACAGTGTACTTCTGTTTTGAGAACAAAACGTGCATGCATAGACCAATTGTAACATTATGAAAATTATGTCAGCACTAATTGCTAATTTGAGAGCAACTCAAATGTAGGCTACATTTCTATGCATGGAAATGAAGCATAATAGTGTAATACATATTTGTGACCCTGGACCACGAAACCAGTCATAAGGGTTTATATACATCATCTGAAAGCTGAATAAATAAGCTTTCCATTGATGTATGGTTTGTTAGGACAGGGCAATATTTGGCTGAGATACAACTATGTAAAAATCTGAGGTTGCAAAAATACCAAATTACTGAGAAAATCATCTTTAAAGTTGTCCAAATGAAGTTTTTAGCAATGCATATTACTAATCAAAAATTAAGTTTTAATATATTTACAGTAGGAAATGTACAAAATATCTTCATGGAACATGATCTTTACTTAATATCCTAATGGTTTTTGGCATAAAAGAAAAATCAATCATTTTGACCCATACAATGTATTTTTGGCTATTGCTACAAATATACCCCAGAGACTTAAGACTGCTTTTGTTCTCCAGGGTCACATTTGAGATGAAGGCTGATACAATGGAAAGTCTGTAAGAGTAACAGGCCGGTAACTCATTGACAGAGACAGGGGGATATGACCTTATTTACTGGTTTGCAAAGTTCACTTACCTGGAGGCTTCAGTTGTAACCTAGGAAACATTAACCGTCGGCGTTCTTTCATTCATCTGTCATGTACCTTCATACAGACCGAACCAACATTCATTCTGGAACCCAAAATCAATTAATAATGGCCTTAAGGCACATTAAAACTCACATATAATATACAAAAATACTTTCGAACAAACTCCCAAAACCTTTAGTATCAAGACATAGACTTTGTTGACATACATACTCTGGAGTTGAGAGTCTGGTCATTGGATATACAGTAAAGAACATGCAGTTTTAGTTCATGGAGGCACGGCGATGCTGATTAGGCATTTTCTAGGTGTCTGGAGACACTGGATGCAGGAAAAACCCTCATCCATCTTAAGCAGTTTAGCTTTACTAGTGGTTTGTCAGGTTTCCGATGCCATGAAAGCCATTTTTGACCTCATAGTAAAAAAAAAATAAAAAAAAATGTTAAAGTGAGGTACAGTTTAAAATAATCACATTATGATAAAAGTCACATTATGATATAGCACAATTAGCATGAGAAACTAAACTGCAATTGTGAAGTTACAACTGAGTTTCAACTGAACAAATTTAACGACAGCAAAAGAAATGTACACAAAGGTTTACTCAATATTTAAAATTCACAGAAATGAATAATTCTTTAATTGATAAATAAATAAATATAACATGTATAATCATTTAAATATGAATTAAACATTCAAATGTTTTAAGGACTATTTTGTGAAACCGCTGAATAATTCATGTACCGCAGGCTTCTTTAGATCTGTGTGGCCAGGAAAAAAAAGTGAATTTTTTGTATCATTTTAACTATACCACATGAACCCTCCACAGCAGACGATCGATAAGACCAAACGCAGCAAACAAGAGCAAAACCACATGAAAGACATGCTGCTGTTACATGCTGTGACTGAAAACAGAGCTAGATGTTAGTTGGAGTTTGGATGGTAGCCCTTTTGTTGGCTTTTCCAGCTTCAGGAAGCTTGTTCCTTGGTTCCTCAAGACATGATTGCTGGGGATGCTTGTTAGATGTCAAGGAGGTCAAGTATACTTGGAGAACGTAATCCATTGGTTGTAGTTCCATCATCTACCAGTAGGAGCTAAAAGCCAAATCTACAGGTGAAATCACTCACACACCTGAAACAGTCAGTTCAGACAGACAGGCATGGCTCATTGATCTCCAATGTTCTCCACCATCTCTCGCTTTCCCACTCCCCAATCATGGAGAACGCAACCTTATACCTCCAGGAAGGTGAGTGTTGGCTTCTGGTTGATGCTGAGCAACAGAAAACCTCAGTTTTGTGTTACAAGGTCTTTGTCAAGTGGTGAATCAAACACCATGAGCGTTGCTGGGATATCTGGGGTCCGATGTTGTTTGTTTCATGCTGGTCTCTGTTGTTACATGAGCATTCATGTCTTGTTTTGTTTCCACCCATGTAAAACTGGCCACTAATTATAATATTGTGAAGCTGGTTACTGCCCAATGTTGCTTGGCCAGCGTTCAGCTACTTTATGCTGCTGCAGTTGGCAATGCGAAACGAGAGAAGAACGTAGACTTCACGTTTTTTAGACTTAGAAATCTGGCCTGGAAACCCATTTCCTTCTGAGACCAGATTACGTTGGGATGATTTTGGTGTCATCTGTTTTGTGGGAGTATTTTGACAGCAGTTAGTAATGGCCAAATGCATCTAAATTTGTCATTTTTCTGTCAGGAGTCCAGTCTCACCGTGTCTCAAACTTATTTACCTCGACACACATTAATACGAGGCTCAGCAATCTGTGTGTAATCCTCTGAAAACAGTCGGCGTTAGAAGTCCTGCTAACCAGAGCTACAGTCTCGTTAAGATTTTCCCAGGGAATCGAATCACATCAAACAGACCTTTTCAAAGAAATGCAAATGGAATGTGTGCAAAAAGACAATGTGCTGGAGAATCCGCCAGTCTCGGACCAACACACGGTATCACTTCCTAATGACTTTGGAGGTTTAATTAGCAACAGTTCATCGCAGTGACTCAGACTTAAAGGGATTCCGTTGTGAGCAACACGTCCCCAGGGAGCGGTCATTTTAAGAAGGGAAATTGTCCTGTCAGGCCTGTGCAAGACTTAGGAAGTCCATTGTTTGTTAAAGCAACTAAAGTGTCGTGATCGCCGTGTGAGAACGGAAATGCATGGATGTTGTGTTTGTATTGTATAGTTCCATACAAAATCTGTGAATTGAACATTTTGTTTGTATGTGCTGGAAGGAAACCTGTAGAGTGAGTGGCTTCAGAAACCTTTTTATGTCTTGCCTCTTTGATGAGAAAATTAGTCTGTTTCCTCAATGTCCTGAAGTTAAACCTTTTGAAGTCTTCATGTAGCATGAATGTCTAGCATGTTTCATATAGTCTTAAAAATAAAGCTTCCAAATGTTTTTGGAGGGGATGCCATAGAAGATCCATTTTAGGTTCCCTAAAGAACCTTTAATTTAACGTTTTAACAATCTGAAGAATCTTTTCCACTGTAAAGAACCTTTTGTCCAATGGATGTTGACCCAATAAAGAACTGTTATTTGTATGAGACTGTAAACAGCATGGTTTGTGTTCCCCTCATTAGATTGTATTTGATATAAAGAGTCAATGTTTAGCATGTTTGGACTTCAACGTGGGAGTCGTCTACACTTTCCATGTACGCTCCCAACCGGGACACTCAAGATAAACATCTGTTGTCCCAATTTGGATGCGTTACTGTTGTTTGGAAGAATGCTAAGCAACAGCTCCGTTTTAAGTTTTTCATGTTTGGAAAGCTCATTTTGAATGGCTGTCTTTGTTTATGTCTCATCCGTAGACATCATGGACTCGTTCAGCACGAAGAGCCTGGCCCTGCAGGCCCAGAAGAAGCTCATGAGCAAGATGGCGACTAAGACGATGGCCAACCTCTTCATAGATGACACCAGCAGCGAGGTACTGGACGAGCTGTACCGGGTGACCAAAGAGTACACGCGCAACCGCAAGGAGGCCCAGAAGATCATCAAGAACCTCATCAAGATGGTGGTCAAGTTGGGCGTCCTCTACCGCAATGGACAGTTCAACAACGAGGAGATCGCATTGGTCAAGCGCTTCCAGAAGAAGGTGCACACGCTCGCGATGACGGCCGTCAGCTTCTACCAGATCGACTTCACCTTTGACCGCCGCGTCATGAGCAACCTGCTCAACGATTGCCGCGAACTGCTGCACCAGGCCATCAACCGGCACCTGACGGCGAAATCTCACAGCCGTATCAACCACGTCTTCAATCATTTCTCCGACTGCGAGTTTCTCGCGACGCTGTATGGATCTTCGGAAGTGTACCGCAACCACTTGCAGAAGATCTGTGAAGGAGTCAATAAGATGCTGGATGACGGCAATCTTTGACCACTACCTATTGTCTTTTTTTCTTAGGAAAATGTGTATTTTAAATGGAGCTTAAGCTCAATAGATATCATGCCTTATTTGTTCATTGGACACTAAGTCTTGAACATCATCTTGACTCCTGTATTTTTAAAAACGGGCGTTAGAGGTGGTTTACAGCACCAATGCAAATCTCGCTCCCGTTTGTCCAAAGGTAATTTGAGAGCACAGATTAAGATCCACCATCAGAGGAAATGAAGGACCATTTGCAAACCTTTTTGATGCTGAGAGGACATTTCAAGCACTGCAAATGTGAAATGCACTGGGGGATATGTATGAAACGTTTCATCTCTGCTTTTAGGAAATGAGCCTGCAGCATCACCCTCTCGCTTCCCGAAAATAGACACGTTAAATCCGCAACCTAAAATGACTGTTTTTGGTCATGTCTGATGTGATTCATTTGGAGGCTGATACTGAAATATTTGTAAACTGTCACCCCTGTGATTTCTAAACTTGGTCATGTAGTGGTTTACGTTCGACTTGTGTTTGTTTTTCCACTCCATATCGCCCCCTGCTGATGGGAGGTCTTTACCACGATGCAGTTTCTTATCGAGGAACGAAGAATGTGCTAGAATGTCACTGTACTACCTTTCAACATGTTTATTTACTGTTTTAATTAAGGTTTTATATGTATAAATACACAACTGAGCCGTTATTTCCCCAATACGTCAATTCTGATTGTTTTTAACTTGTATGAACAAGGAATTCAACGACTTAAAGTCTCAATGTCCCATTTCTGCCATCAGTTTGTTTTAGCTCCAGCAGTTTTGGCAGATTATTTTGTGTATTTTATTGGGTGGGGATGTCGGTTAACACACAAACATTGTTAAAGCTATCAAGAAATGTGCATGCAGAAATGCTTGTAGTAGAAGTCTATGAGGCAGCTGTGTACTTGTCCCATAGGCTTACATTGTAATTACTATTCTGCCCACATTTTCTTTGTACATATATACTTGATTTTAACCTAGAATATTTTAAACTGTCTTTTTACAAAATGACAAACTGAAAGAATCACAAAGTTTGAGTTATTTGGATCTTTCTGAGATACCAAAAGTCCTATATAAAGCTCTTAGTGAAGGTTTTTTTTTTTTTCCCTCAATGCACTTATTATTATTATTATTATTATTGTTGTTGTTGTTGTTTTCTTTTTAAGTCAATAGCAGAGGGTTGTTCGAATTTGTCGTCTTGTCACTAGATTTTTAAGTAAAGCTCCATCTAATAAATAAAGTATCAACAATTTCAAGGGAAAAAGTGAAACTTTTGAGTAACTTTGACAGCAGTTAAAGCCATACCTTCTGATTATCCGAAAACCTCTCAGGGTTCAGTCTCAAATGCCTCTTACATGTGGTGTTTAGGGCCAATTTAAACAGATAAAGGACCGGATACCTTGTTTTGCTTTTTGCAAATGTCAACCGAGCATTCACATCACAACATGTTTTTAAACTAGAATGTTAAAGGTTATTTTGGTTAATCACAAACCAGTTCTATTAATGTACACAATTTTCTAGAAATTATGTATATAAATACAGTATTTGTGTGTGTGTGTATATATATAAATGTGTCATTCTTAAAATGCATGTGTTTTGTTTTTATTTAATAAGAAGAAATGCAGAACAATCTAGTGAAAGAATCCACTAATCTAGTGGATTACAGTATGCTAATCTCTCTAGGCATCCTGGATTGTGTTTTCCAGAAAAACGAATCAGAACTTTTTCGTTCCCCTGACATGAATTGTGACATTGCAGATGCATGTTTAGCATTAACATAATAGTGTCTCCAACCCATATATATATTTATTTTTCTAGAATGATGTATTTTGGGGGTAAATTCAGTGATGTAAGGCAAAAAAGGCAGTCATTTCAGAAGTAGAGTTATTTAATTTAGATGAAAGATTACAAGGGCTTGCATTTTTTTTTTTCTTTTAAGTGGAATCACAATAAGACCTGGAGCATGTATTCATTTTCACTAAAACAAATTCTGAACATATTGATGGTTTCATGCTAAGAAATATGTCTGTGTACGGCATCAATGTTTACAGTGTGGTATCAGCATAAAAATATAATCCTATTTCTCCCAATCCTGAAACCAATCGCAGCGATGTTCACGGCCCTGATGAGAGCGAGACAATATAAAAAACGTGTGAAAATGACACGCTGGTATCATTTGCTATTCTTCTCACGGCTGTTTCGGTGTGTGGTTCTGACACAGCTTCTGTTCTCTATGCCGATGCTCGATCTCCCTCCGGCTGATACCTGAGACGTGTCAGTTACCAGGGATTTAAGTTCTTAAACCTGTCAAGTTCTTTTGTTTTTTTCCTCCTCCTTCGCTTTTCTCTCCTCTAGAGTGTCCCCTGGGGATCTAAAACCTGCTGTGTTTGTTTTCAGCTGAAAGCAAACGTGAATGTAAAGCAATTATTTATATAATAACAAATACATAGCCTATATAAAGAATTCATTGATATTCTGTACAGCTCTCAAGGTTGTACTATCAGCGAAATTACATTACGGACCCCGCTGGGTGAGTTAAATCACCTTGTTTGGCCTGATTTTTATTTATTAGATTTCTAAATTAATAGCTGGCTATGACATCATGCATTGACCTGTTCACCGCAATGTCCCTTCACACCTAACCTGCAAAAACACATCCTATTCAGCTGCCAGTTGTCTTGGTAACCGCCACCAGAGGTGTAAAAAATCTGACCACAAGACAAAGATGAGAATCACATTTAGAGCATGTATTATAATCAGCTAGCAGAGGCTTGTAAAATCTGGTGCTTTGTCTGATCAAAATTCAGTACAAAAAAGAAAGCGAGCATAGCGTTAGTGCTGCATAGTGTAAGTGTCTGAGTTTAAACACACCACAGCTGTTGAATAGCATCTCCAGGCCATAAGAGTTATAAAGTGTCATCAGTCTTGACAAGTAACAGCACTTATGCATCCAAACTGAATTTCAAATGAACAGCCGCGTTCATGCATTTTGCACTATTTATGGCTCGCACTCAGCGTGAGAGTGACGTCTCAAAGCACTGCTTTGTGATGTGTCTGGTGTCAAACAGAAGGCCCTCTGACCAGCACTCTGGGAACGTTAGCCCACAGAAGCAACGTGGACGATAACATCTTAGTGGCTTCTTTCAAGTTGTTTATCTGTGACATTGAACAGTGTCTTTTCAGTCATGTTGCTGTTGGCTGCAAACCTAGTGTTATACACAGGCTTTTATTTTCATTAAAGTGACATTTATGTACCAATAGCATCATTAAACTGCTAACATGCTGCTATTAGGATCCTTGGAGTATAGAGTATGTACAAAAGATACATAATTTTATGTTTGCATTACATTATAGCTCTGACATCCAGTATGCACCTAAATGTAATGCTGTATCCCAAAATGCAACGTCCTCGACTTGACCTTCCCATTCCCAGAGTGATGAATGAACTGAAAACAATCCACATTTTTAACATTATTTGAGCAGATTGCTACAAGTACACAAAATGTAAAGGTACAAAATAAGCAAATTTAATTCCGAGACATAATTGGACACCTTATACATGATGTAATGAGGTCATGAGACAAAAATGAAACAAGATTGTTTTAGTTGTTTATTGTATATATCTGTAATTGTTTAATATCTCGCAATATCAAGGTCATGAGTAGTAGTTTATAATAAAATATACAGTAGTTAGTAAATTCAGTCCCAATGTGTTTTTATTTTTTATTTTTTTTTTATTGCTGGATGTACTTTAGATTGGGTTGATATGAATCAGAGACTGTTTAAGAGGTAAAATTTCTGACCTTTCTCAGAGTGATCTTTCAGCTTATGTGGAAATGAGAAAAGAACTGAAACCAAATCAATGTTCCGTTGATGAATAGTTTTCGTCATCCCTGATAGCACACGTACATCATGTCTGCATTTAGCTACATCTGCAAGACATGTTTTTTTTAGAGTGTTTGCTCATCTGCAATACATCTACAGGAAGTTTCCTATCAGATGTCAAATAGACGTTTAGAAGATGACTTTAAGTTGTTTATGATTTAGAATGGATGTAAAACTGGCATCTTAAAGACGTCTATCAGATGTTTGTACACAGCAGATGTTTTCATGATGAAGTGATCTTTAACAGACATCTTGCAGACGTACCTGTGCTATCTGGGATAATTTTTGTCAACAACATTGTTTTCATAGACAAAAACGAGATGATAATGAAATAAAAATTCTTTGAATGACAAAAACAATGATGAAAATCTATTGACATTTTCATCAACGAATAAAAATTAGATGAAAATGTTAGGGAGGGACGATTGGGAAGAGATCCAGTCCAGAATGTAAACCTTTGGGAGAATATCGGATGTGTACCAGTATATTGAATCTGTGCAGTCAGTTTTAAAGGGACAGCAGCATAATTTAGTTGCTGTTGTCTGTCCTTATTGTTAATGAATCAAAAAAAAAGAGAAAATCACTCACTTCTCTTGACTGAATCACTTTAGTAGCCCTAATAAGGATTAATCTATATTTAATCTATATAAATAAATAAATAAATAAGTTGTTATTAAAAACGCATATTATATAACCATTGGTATCTTCATTGTTTCTTTATGAGAAGTGGTTTTGTTTAATTTTGAGATAAAGACATTATGTGTCAGAACAGTTGTGGCCTAATGGTTAGAGAGTCGGACTCTCAATCCAAAGGTTCTGAGTTTGAGTCTCGGGCCGGAAGGAATTGTAGGTGGGGGGAGTGAATGTACAGCGCTCTCTCCACCCTCAATACCACGACTGAGGTGCCCTTGAGCAAGGCACCAAACCCCCAACTGCTCCCCAGACGCCGCAGCATAAATGGCTGTCCACTGCTCCGGGTGTGTGTGTGTCCACTGCTGTGTGTGCATTTTGAATGGGTTAAATGCAGAGCATGAATTCCGAGTATAGGTCACCATACTTGGCTGTATGTCACTTTTCACTGTCACTTTTTCTGGGAATATTTAATGAGTTTGGAAATTTTAAGAAATTCTTAATAAATTCATTACACTATAACTAAACCAATTAGGATTTTAGCTGACTAAATCTACTGTAGATTTAGTCGACTAGAGTCTTACGATATTTAGTTGACTAAAACGAGACTGAAATATGATTAAAACTAAATGGCATTTTAGTCCAAAGACTGACTAAAACGAAATCAAAATATGCTGTCAAAATTAACACTTCAGTTACACAACACAGAAATACTTAAAACTGTGAAAAATATATACATTGACTTTCCAATTAACTGCATTTCAATTTGATCGCATTTTTCTACAGGTCATTATATAGCTCATAAAACGGTTGTGGTTACTAAAACATTTAGAAAATGCAATTGTAATGCTCCTAATGTAGAATTAAAACTTGAGTATATGCACTTTCTGAGAACCCCTACACACCAGAGAAACCAGAAATAAACCAAAGACACGAAGAAGTATTTTCATGCTGCAGTGGGCCAGGTTATTAATTTTAAAAGTCACATCCTCATGCGTTTTTTTTTTTTAGGGACTAGCCCTGCCTGTGCTGCCCCATAAAGCACTAGAGGGGGAGTGTGTCTCCCCTGGCATCCTGCTATAAAATCCTGGGAGTAATTATAGCGTACTATGGCAAATCAGGAGTAATCAGATCAGTCCCGAGGCTGGGAACATACATGGAGACACAGCATCAGCACTGGATTAAACCTCCCCACCATGACTCCCCTCACTGATTGAGGTACGAGTTTCTGCAAGTAGGTAAACGAGAGGGAAAGAGGAAAAGCCGTGAGAGGGAGTGGGAGGAAGAATGAACCAGAAAGGGAGGCAGCGCAGTGCGAGCGAGCAAGAGAGAGGGGATGGGGAGGGAGTCAAAAGCAGAAAGCGAGCAACAGCAAGTAGAACAGAGATGCAGGGAGTTTGAGGGAGAGGGTGGAAAACGGAGGCCCGCCAACAACGAGAGGACGACAGGAGCGAAGTGAGGTAAGAAAGAAAGAAGGGCAAGGGTCCAGAAGAAGAAAACACACCGGGATAACATCTACGGGAGGAAACAACGCACCAGAAGGTGGGGGTCAGAGTAAAGAAACATGCAAGAGAAAGTTTAATTACAGGACAGATGAGAAAAACATCTCCTGGTAATGACAAAACCGGGACCCTTAAAGAAGGGACACATCCTCTCGAGAGTCCCCTTCTTGGGTCGCAGAATGTTCTCCAAGACAAAAGGGGTCGGGGAGCCATGCATTCAACCCACCACTTCAAACCATTTACAAAATGGAATTCAAAGACCTCAAGCGGACATCCTTGCCTATTTTGGGACTGGGGACCACGTAACGAACACCTGTGGACCAAAGCAACAGAATTCCCCTCTCAATGGATATACTGCCAAGAAACATTTAGCTAATCAGTGGGGTCATGCACGGCTAGACGTGACTGGCCAGATTTGTCAGACAGAGTTAACCAGCGTGCGGTGGAATCGGCCTCCAGGGAAGGACCTACAGCATAACAGAGTCTCTGTGAACTACCGCTTGAGAGAATGCAGCTTTGTGGTCCACCGGCACCAGATCGAGCCACACCCCTTCTTGAGGAAGTGTGCTCTGGACGCGCCAACACAGTTCAGAGGTCATGGAAACTGTGGAGTGCCTGTTTGTGCAGCAGAGCAACAATCAGGCTCTGTGCGAGGGGCCCTGCTTACAGAACAACATGCATCGGACTGGATGGACTCAAGTGCCACTCACAATTCGACCTTTAATAAGAATGCAGAACTTTGCACTTCTAACAGACAGGGAACTTTAAGTAGATGCCTGGGATGTGTCATGCAAGAATTTAACGGACCTAGTCCGGTGCATGAAGTTATGCTATCTACCAAAGATGTCAACAAGACCAATTCTAAGCACCTTAAGTGTCAAGCAAAGGTCACCCAAGGGGATCTCATTGGACCAGGAAGAGGGTCTTACGCTTTCAGCTCTAAGCACTCACAAAGAGCAATTCGGGACCAGATCCAAAAAGTTGTTGTGAATCTCGAGGAGGTTCTACACGGCCTGAAAGAGATACATCTGGAAATGAAGGAGGTAAAGACTTATTTATCACTTGGGGATATTAACAGATGTTCCTCATAATGAGTTCAACAAAGGGCGGCATTTAAATTTTCTGTTTAGTTAAATCCCAAACTCTTTACTATCCATCAACTGCCGGATACTCTTAATGGTCGTACTTTAGATAACACACGGGCCATGAATTTTGTTGTAAAATTAATCTTTATATCAATAATAAATACTGTTTATAGAGGCCCCTGAATTTATTGCACATTGGGCAATTTCTCTTCTGTGAGAGGAAAGTGAAACTTTAATGCAGAATTTGTCTGATCCGCTTGATTTAGCAAATGTATTCAACATTGGAGTGAAACGTTGGCCGGTAGTTTTTAGTCCTCTCAGACAGGTGAAAAAGGTCAGCTGTCTGCTCTCAGCTTTCTGCCGCAGTTTCATAATCTTGTAAACTAGCCTGTTACCATTCTGTTGCCCTGATAAAATCTTATGTAGTACTCTACATTTCTATTTGCATTAAAACCTAAATAAACAATGCTTTGTCTTTCCCTGGAATTCAGGTGGTCCAGAAGATAGACCTGTTGACGGCTGACATTGATATGGGCAATGAAGAACCAGGGGACACTTTCAAAGGCAGGATAGACTCTAGAGTGGCATCATCTCAAGGAGTCTGCTCTGACAAGTCATCCCTCAAAACACCACCAGCATATCCCATAAAAGATCAAGGGCTGCATGATGCAGATCGAAAACGGGAATCAACTCAGGAGTTGGTCCTTTCTCAAAGAGATACATCAGGGACTGCTTCAAGGGGCAGGAGCCAGAAGCCTCCTCCTTACCCCTACGCCAGCACAAAAGGAAGAGTGAATCCTAAAGCAAAAGACAAAGGTCAGAAGACGCCACCCTACCCCTTTAGACGGAAACTGCTCTTGACCATTGTTTGAGCGGACCGTGGCTTCAGGGTAGAATGTGGAGCATTACACATTCTACATGGTGTACCATGTTCCAGGCACCTTGGCGGTAAGTTTGGTCTTTACTGGATCCAAATAACTCAAGTGCAGCAATTTATTGAACGGAAAGTCTCTTAGACCGCAGGTGAACCATGTAATACATTTTTTCGTTAGGTCTGTACAGATGACACGACAGAAACATCATGTACTAATAAATCTAAAGGGTGACTGGGGACCACTTCTTCGAAATATTGTTCGTCAGAGGAAACCTGAAGGTAGCGGGAGATTATTTCTAGCCTTAGATGACATCTGGAGTGTGACGCAATCACAATTCCAATCTCCCAGCAACCCTCATCTGTTAAAGGATTATTTATTTTATTGCTTTCCTAACTCTAGTGTTTGACCCTTAGCCTTAGCAATATGATGTTCTCAGATACACATCCTGAGGATATTTTAACAAAAACACAATGTGACTACTTAGTATTCAAATGTAGGCATTTTTCAGCAGGTACTGAAAAGAAAATGGGCGAAAGGTACTTTTACAGCATTTTGTTTCCCTCTTGTGTACTGCAACGCTCATTTCAAGCTTTTTAAAGATGTAGGACAACATATAACATTCTCTGGCATTTTTGTTTTTTTGAAAGTCTAATGGCACAGAATGTAATGTAGGTAAAATGTCACATTTTCGGTTCAAGACATTCATTTCGAGAACTGCTGACAATGAGAATTATGACACAGCGCAGATGCTCATATCTATATTTGTGGTACTGACAGTCCTTTTGCAGAGCTGAGTGGACAAATCTCACAATATGACCAGAATCTGCACATAGAAGGATTTCTACAG
Organism: Cyprinus carpio; assembly: GCF_018340385.1. NCBI lineage: Eukaryota > Metazoa > Chordata > Actinopteri > Cypriniformes > Cyprinidae > Cyprinus > Cyprinus carpio. Next base: position 2,781,291 of record NC_056593.1, on the reverse strand, counting down.
ATTTTTTTCAAACACATTTTAGCGTAATTAAAGTACATGCAGTGGAATTATACAGACTTCACTCAGGTGCAATAAACTGCAAAATTGTCTGCAGATTCTGAGATTACAGTGCTTGGAAACAGAAAATTCACATTTACTTTATGAAAAACATAAATACAAGAAGTCAAACCAAAAATTTTTGAAAACAGATTTATTAAAAATTCCAGTACTTCAGCTATCAGAATAAAGCACGACTGGGAAAAAAAGGAACTCATGTAACTGTTTTTCTGTCTTTTCCTTCACCGCAGAAATAATCAAAGGATTCTGACATACCCCAAAGATTTACCGGAAATTCTCTACAAGCGTGCCATTACACCAGCTTAAGAAAGTAAGTATGAGCATGAATGCGCTCATGATAATCAGATTGGCAGGTATGAAGTCAAAGTCAGGCTGAAACCCTAAACCCATAAATGCTGCCAGGAATAGAAATCAATCTACTGCTCTGAACTTAATTTGAAGAAGCCTTCATCTCACCTCACAAATATGAATAAATGTGTATGTACATTGTCCGATAATAGACTTTTCATCTACCTCCCTTAGATGATCAGTCCAGTTCTTAATGTAATGATGCCTCTAGAGAAAATCTCTGTACAATTTTCTATCACAGGAAGTTCTTTCTTTCATAACTTCCCGTCCCTTCGCTTGACTTATGACAGTGAGCAGTTAAGTGCCAGAGTGTCCATAGCTGTTAAATAAATGTCCTCAAGTGATGGGACAATCCTCTTTCAGATCGACCAATCAGAGTTCATCATGGCGTGTCCGACCAATGACAGTGAGCTTGGAAAGCTCAGAATGGAATTTCCCTTCTCTGTGGGTCACTGAATGACAGAATAAAGATGTGCTTGATTAGAAACATTAATATTCAGTATTGAAATTGCCAAGACTGACTTTTTCAAACCTGTAAAACACCATTTTAAAATTCTCTGACATTTCCAGGGTTTTTCCCCCATTGCTGTGTCAACCTTGCCGGAAGTAGGAATGTGCAGACTCACCTGAAGACTCCGACACATTGTACTCTTCTTCCTTCAAAGCAACATCCCTCTGTCCACCCACGGCCGTCTGGGACTGAGAAGAAGAGAAAGAGAGAGAATGAAGACATTAACGGAGAAGCCTAGAGGTGTGGGCTGAATAACAAAGAGATCCTCGCTGAGAAAACTAAAAGAGACATGGAGTCTACGGAGCACTTGTTTCAAACATTTACACAGTGAACAAGGCCACCAGGATATCACCGTCATCCTGCTACTGAGAATTTCAATTGAATTTGAAGATAAAGATGTTTTCACAAAGTCTTGATATGCAACACCTGTACAAAAAGGGCTGACTGCTTTTGATCTGAGAGTGATAAGCATTAGGAATCTAAATTAAGGTTTGATCTGCAGCAAATGTCAATGTCACGACTAAGGACAAATTTTAAACAAGATCTTCAGAAACCTGTACCAATTCTTTTTTTTACAAATAAAAAGTTATCATCTCAATATTCTTGGTTGATGAAATGTGCCAGCGCATTAAAAGCACATTTCTTCATATTGAATCATATATTCTATGGATTGCTGAATGTTTCACTCAGTTGATGTGGTGCCAGGTCATGAAGGATAGCTAAAGTTAATATGATACTTACATATGCGGTGGCATACTCAATCTTGGCTCCTTTTATCTCAGCTTTGAACTGGGTAAAAAACAAGTATGACTTCCCTTGGGGCCTATCGTGAAAAAAAAAAACGACAGAGAAAAATCAATATCATTCCCTCTTTCATCTCGAATTACACGACAATGTTTGAAAACAGAAAACTGAGATTATATTTGCTTGTACTTCTGAGTAAACCTCATTTTTGGTATTGCATATTAAGTAGAACCACCAAAAACCAATATGACAGTGTTTTGAAAGTTACCTCCATACTGAACAGGAAAACATCTGGTCATCGTCACTCAGTCCAACGCTCATTTGCCATTGCTAGAGGAAATTAAAGCCCAAAGGGTTCACATTGAAGTCTGAAAGTGCGCAATTCTGCAAAATCAGGATGTTTTACAACAGCGCATAATTGCTACAATTTCCTGGTCGTTAGTGCCAGCAATTAAAAGCAACTTTTGATTTCCTTATTTTATCTTTGAAAATATAATAAACTTCTCAGCAAACAGGATCGAAAGGATATATATATATATATATATATATATATATATATATATATATATATATATATATATATATATATATATATATATATATATATATATATTAAATAAATAATGTGCTACAAAATAAAAGTTTTGTTTTGCACTGACTTTATATTTTGTGAACTGTGTATACATTTAGCTTATAATTAACAGAAAATGTGTCTTACCTCGTTGGTTCCTCCTTGACAAGCGTATGTGAAGGTGCATTTATACTTTTTCTAAAACGAAGCCAAGAAACAGATCACTGTAAACAGATAAACAGGTTGACAATGCCAAGCTTCCACCTACGTAATATGCAAATTTCCCAGACTAAACTGAACTTTTGAAGATGGCTCTGCATTGAAAGGATGTTGACCTTTACAAAAATAACCATGGTAACGATAGTCCCTGTCAAAATACAGACGGTTATTAACACTAAAATAAAAATATAAAGACGTTTCTGAAAGGTTTAAACGTGGTACGCATGAAAACCAATAAACACTGCTTCACACCTAACACTTTACATCTGAACCCAGATAGCACAGATACATCTGCAAGATGTCTTCATCTGGAAAGCATCTAAACATCTGGTAGACCTCTTAAAGATGTCAGTTTTACATACATTTTAAATAATAAATATCTTAAAGACATTTTATTAACGTCTATTTGACATCTGATAGGAAACGTCCTATAGATGTATTGCAGATGAGCAAACACTCAAAATATGTCTTGCAGATGTAAATGCAGACGTCAAATAGACATCTCAGTGAATTACATGTGAGAGGTACGTTAGAGAGCAATATTTTGGTGTGTCCCTCAGATAAAAAACTCGAATGGCTTCATAAAGGCCCGTTCCCACCAAGAACGTTAACTATAAAAATAACGATATTAGCGCACACCAGCAACCGATATCTTCTGTTTATTCTAAGCGCACGCTCGTCTGCCGCTTTAAATTGTCGAGCTCGTTACAGCAGGATGGATTCTGATTGGCTGTCAATTTTTATCGTTCATTAGCTGGGAAAAAAATCGTTTCCAACGATATCGTTTTTCTTTGTCTTTATCATGACAGTTGTGGTGTGGACTCTGCTGTTCTTTAATACTGAAAACGATTTTTAGAACGATTTTAAGGCCCGTTCACACCAAGAACGATAACTATAAAGATAACAATATAGATATAGTTCTAAAAATCTTTTCAGTATTAAAGAACAGCAGAGTCCACACCACAACTGTAACGATAAAGACAAAGATAAATAATATAGTTGGAATCACTTTCAAAACGATTTTTCCAGCTGATGAACGATAAAAAATTGACAGCCAATCAGAATCCATCCTGCTTTAATGAACTTGAGAATTTAAAGCGGCAGACGAGCGTGCGCTTAGAATAAACAGAAGATATCGAACACTGGTGTGGACGCTAATATCGTTATCTTTATAGTTGGTGTGAACGGGTTTTTTTTTTTTAAATTGACAGCCAATCAGAATCCATCCTGCTTTAATGAACTCGAGAATTTAAAGCGACAGACGAGTGTGCGCTTAGAATAAACAGAAGATATCGTTCGCTGGTGTGGACGCTAATATCATTATTTTTATAGTTATCTTTATAGTTATCGTTATTATCTTAAAGGCCCGTTCACACCAAGAACGATAACTATAAAGATAACTGCTGGCTGTCAATTTTTATCGTTCATCAGCTGGAAAAAAAAATTGTTTTGAAAGTGATTCCAACGATATCGTTTTTCTTTGTCTTTATCGTTACAGTTGTGGTGTGGACTCTGCTGTTCTTTAATACTGAAAACGATTTTTAGAACTATATCTTCATCTTTACATTTATAGTTATCGTCCTTGGTGTGAACAGGCCTTAAGACTTAAGGTGTATTCCAAATCACATACTAATGCACTATTCTATGACGTTTTTTAGTATAAATAGTATGAGTAGTGTGTTCACACTGAAAATTCCAAAAGGAAAAAGTGCCCTTTAAATACCCGGATGATGCACTTAACTGAAAAAACGACGTGTGGAATGTTGGACACTTCAACTGTTACAATTTGAATTACGTAGCGAATGGGGGAGGGGCTATCAGACTCTGATTTTAAACGACAAAATAAACATATAATTCATATGTAATTCATACACTACATGGTCGTGTAAATAGTACATAAGTACAATAGTGCGTAATTTGGGACGCAGCTTTGGGGTGAACTTTATCAGGACTTAGCCTTGTCGGCTCTTCACATCTCCATTCAATTTCATTCATTAGAAAAGATCAGATCGGAGACTCATCAAAATTTGGGGATTTCACAGAAGGAATTAAGTCATACGGTGTCCAAATAACATGCAGGTGAGTCGATTATGTAATAAGTTTTGTTTTTTAACTAAACTATTCCTTTAAAAAGTCAAGCCAGGGCGAAGTGTAGCTACGTCAGTGATCCCCGACAGTCCAATGAGAAGATGACGAGTGGATGTCCTTTCAACGCGTCGCGGCTTTTCCAAACACTGCATGCATTCATTACTATACGAGTTTAATATACACGCTTTTTAACAGATACGAAGCACAGCATGGTATTAATATACTTGCAAATACGAGAACTGAAAATCTACTAACAGGAAATCGTGCCTAGTGGAACGAACACGCGATAAATAGTCGTTTAACTTTCGATTCATAATTGTATTCGTTGCTAAAATATTAAGGGGCTTTACTCACAAGTTTAGCAGAGAAAGTCTGCACAACTCCTCCAGGTTTAACATCGAAGTCGAGAGTTTTAGTCCTGTCAGCAGAGGCGCGTGCCGCGCACAACACCACCGACAGCAGCAGAAGCTTTACACACGAGTTTATGTGATCCTTACATGCCATGATGCTTTCTGAATGAGAGATCTGTGTTGATGTTGTGAATGAAAATATGCCAGCACTGGCTGTCCCTGTGTGTTCTTCATAGGATGGGAAAGTAATGTGGTCAGAGGTGTTAAGCTTCTAGTGGACTGGAGTAGAATAACATCTCATTTCTACACCTTACATTGGCCCTAAAAATAATTTGAGTAATGCACATACAAATGTTTGTAATTTTATGAATAACATTTTAATGACATGGCTTTTTGCATATACAAAAATAGCATTACTACTGTGCCTTCAAATAGAAATTTCACTGTCACAATGTAAATTTGAATGTTGCATGAACACGACTTGAAGCGTTAAAGGGTTAGTTCTCGCAAAAATGAAAACTTTCTCATTAATTACTTGCCCTTATGTTGTTCCAAACCAATAAGACCTTCGTTCATCTTCGGAACAGAAAAGAAAGAAAGATATTTTTGATGAAATCCATTAGCTTTATGACCCTGTATAGACAGCAAGGGAACTACCACATTCAAGGCCCAGAAAGGTAGTAAGGACATTATTAAAATAGTCCATGTGACATCAGTGGTTCAACCTGAATTTTATGAAGCTACAAAGACTACTTTTTGTGCACAAAGAAAACAAAAATAACGACTATTCAAAAATCTCTTCCCTTCCATGTCAGTTTTCAACAAGCATTCATGAGAGTACCATGACACATGTGTGACTCGTGACTGACACGGAAGAAAATAAATTGTTGAATACAGTCATGATTTTTGTTTTCTTTGTGCACAAAAAGTATTCTTGTAGCTTCATAAAATTCAGCTTGAACCACTGATGTCACATGGACTATTTTAATGATGTCCTTACTACCTTTCTGGGCCTTGAAAGCTCTCGGATTTCATCAAAAATATCTTAATTTGTGTTACAAATATGAATTAATTTATTAAATAATTACAAAAACATCATTTTTAGCAAAAAATTACATAAAAATAATTTTAATAAAAACGTTTTTCTTAAATATCTTATTATACTTTTGAAGCATTAGATGTTCAGATTTTTTTATTTTTTACTTTCTTAAAGATATGCACGTCAATCCTTAAGGGAAATATTGCAACAAAATACATGTCTTTAATTCTACAACAGTTAGAAAGATGCCCAGGTCTTTGTTTCTTTAATTTTTTTCTGAGACTAACACTTCTCAATGAGTGCCTTGTCTATGATTTACAGTAACTCCCTTGTGGGCTTTTACATTTTAATCAACACATATTAATCAAATTTCAAACAAAACAAATTAAAAAAATCCAACACAAACCCATTCCAAACAACCAAAAATAAAACACTTCTCTGTTATGTTACACAGTCAAAAGTGACAGAGTTTCCTTCTGAATTCAGCTCTCATATGAATGTTTCATTGTCCACGACGGCTCTGGAATTTCTCTTTCTCGTGTTATGTTAAATGTTCAAGCAGAAGGGAACGTTTCCAGAGACTTTGTTGCACTCTCAGCGTGATCGGAGGTCTTGAGCAAACTGAACTTTCATGACTCTGATGTCTGGCTGTGTTGATTTTACACCAGACCCATTTCCATTTGAGCCGCAACCAGAATCACTTCAGAAAACTATGAATATATATGAACCAGTGGTTAAACATCATGAACTAGTAGTAAAACCCATGAATGGACCATAAAGATCTGGGTGAGCTCTCAACTTTATTTCTAGTCTTCTTTGAACAAAACATACCTGTTGTGAATGTTATTTACTTGAATTTTTCTAAAACTGTAACACCAAAGTTTACACCAAATTACAGAAATAAAAAGCAGAAATTAAATATAATAAATATAAGATGTAATTGAATACTTTTTTAAATTACAAAAGGTTAATAAAAAAAAACATAGTATAGCATTATTGGCACATATTAAACATTTACTGAATATGTCAATAACTAGAAGGGTGTCTGCATAGATCATACATTTAAATAAGTAAAAATATGTCAAGTTAATAGTTAACCTATCCATAAAAATGTGATTTTGTTTTTTTGAGTATTTCAATTCAGAGCATCACTGGAGGTTTGGATGGAGTAAACCGGATCAGTATCTGTGAAATAAATAAACACCATTAAAGTGTGATAAAGAGACTTCTTATTCAATAGTTTTTTTTTAACTCACCCTGTGATTCTGCAGTTATATGCTTGGACATACGACCCAGTGTATCTGATGTCACATCTAGCAACGTTATTGGAGAAATCAGACTCCTGCACCTGGAAACCTGGGTTCACGGTTACCTGTCAATGGTTCACATAGTTTCAAAGGGTGTTTCTAACTTTTGGTGTAACAAAATAATGGAATGACTAACTGATAACTCACCTTTAGGATATAATCTCCAGGAGAAACATCCGTAATATCAATCCACTGGCAGTCGATGTTGGCATTGTAGGTGTCATAGCAGCCTGGGCCCAATCCCTGCTCCAAAAAAGACCGTAGTTCTAATCCGGCTAATAAAATGACTTACAGTAATTGTGGAAAAATAAGAGTCACTTCATTCTCTTGACCTGTGTGTGAGCTGTGCAGGCGTATCTTCTCCTCAAACCTGGATCGCAGCTGGTGTCCTCCAGACAGAAACTGGCTTTATGTCCCTCAGCCACCTTTCTGCCCGTGGTGGCATCCAGGAGGTCATAATTGCTGAAGGCATCCACGCTGTGATAATGTCTTTAGGAAAAAAACAAAGTAATTTAATAAAACACTCAATCACTTTGTTATCAATGTATTAAGAGGAGTGCTTTTTATACTGTACTATTTTCTGTTGTTAGCAATGCAAATGTTCGATCCCCAGGGTGGGTATTCAAAAATGTGCAAAGGCGCAAAGCATTTAATAAATATGCAAATATGTAAATAACATAAAACCCTTTCACACCAAGGACGATAAATATAATGGTTATATAAGTTTTAAAAAGCGTTCTAATTATGTTATAATACCCTATTATAAATTCTAAGTCCAAATCACAACTACGACGCAGAGGAACAATTTTTTTATTTTTCCAGCTGATGAACGATTAGAACATTGACAGCCAATCTGAAGTGCGCGAGCATTTAAAGCTGTAGACCGTTGTCACGCATTGGTATGGATGCTTACCCAGATAGCACATGCCACATGTACGTCTGCAAGATGTCTGTTAAAGATTGCTTCTTCTGGAAAGCATCTGCGGTGTACAAACATCTGATAGACATCTTTAAGATGTCATTTTTACACACATTCTAAATCATAAACATCTTAAAGACGTCTTCTAAATATCTATTTGACATCTGATAGGAAACGTCCTCTAGATGTATTGCAGATGATCAAACACTCTAAAAAATACGTCTTGCAGATGTCAAATAAACAACGGCATGATGTACCTGTGCTATCAGGGAATATAGTTAGCGTTATACCTGCCTTCATAGTTATCATTCTTGGTGTGAACATGCCTTAAAGGGATAGTTCACCCAAAAATGAAATGGTTGCCATTGACTTCCATAGTATTTTTTTTCCTACTATGGAAGTCAATGGCAACCACCAACTGTCTGATTACCAGCAATCTTCAAAATATCTTCTTTTATGTTTAACATAAGAACCTCATAAAGGTTTGGAATGACATGAGGTGGAGTAAATGATGACAGAATTTTAATTTTTGGGTGAACTATCCCTTTAACACTAAAGAATAAAACAATATCTTCACCCTTTCTTCTACCTTTCTGTAGAAACAAGGTGAATGTTGTAGAAACCTACTGATGGCAGCTGTGCCATTCCCACTGATGATGTGGTTTCACAGGGAGAAAGTCTGCTGTGCCTTGATTTTTGACCCGCTGAGGAAATCTGAGAAGCACTCTGTAATCAAGGTCCCTCACTCTCGAGTTGTACGCTGAACTTTAGGGAAAATGCAAATATTTAAAATGGTTTAACGGTTTTAATTCTTTACTGATTTTGTAGTTTGGTTCCCAAACAGAGTCAGTACCTGGAGAGGCAGTTCTCTTCTGCAGCACATCTTAATGAGTACATCTGAACTCTCTGGATATAAGATGCTGCTTGGATGTAGTATGGATCGGGAATGAGATCAGGCAGACCTGGAAAATATTCATACTTAATAATTAAGTTCTTAATGCAATAATTAATAATTAACCTGTCTGCGTCATTTAACAGTCCTATGAACACAGATAGCACACGTATGTCTCCAAGATGTCTGTTAAAGATCGGTTCATTTGGAAATCATCTGTTGTGTACAAACATGATTTAAGATCTCAGTTTTAGAAGCATTCTAAATAATAACCATCTTAAAGACATCTTCTAAACGTCTGTTTGACATCTGATAGGAAACGTTCTGTAGACGTATTCCAGATAAGCAAACACTCTAAAAAATACATCTAGGAGATGTATTGCAGACGTCAAATAGACGTCTCCGTGACGTACAGTACGTGTGCTATCAGGAGACGGTCAAATGCCCTTTAAGTCATTGTAATTTGCACTTGACTAAAAACTTAAAATGTTGTCTTACCGTTATGAAAAAAGCTTGTACCATGATCCGTTTCTCTCTGAGGAGACTGATCCACACTTCCATACGGGAGCAGATTATAGTAAAAAGAGTTTACTTGAGGATTCATTGGTTCATCCCCAGTCATACCGTCACCTCCTCTTCTTTCCTCACCCTGGAGGGGAGGATTTACTGTATTTCTGTTGTTTACAGTTGCTGAAGGTGCAGCCAAACTGGTTCTTGTTGAAAGTTTAGATTTATTATCAGTTTTACTCCAGGTCAAAGTGGATAGTTGAGGTTGAGGAAGTGGATTCTCCTCAGAACTGATAGTGGGTGGTTTTCCAGTAGCTGCAACGGGTGATGTTCGTTTTGGAACTGGTGTGCTGGTAACTGAATTATGGCGTCCTGATGCTCTTGAGCTCCCTGAAGCTTCCAGTGTAGTTGTGCCAGTTGGTGCTGTCCCATATTGGATGGGCTGGGGATGCAGTGCTTCGTCAGAAGAAAGTGCAGTTGCATGCAAAGGCATCTGGTTATTATTCCTCATGTGAGATGCATAACCAGACATCATGTAGGGTCTTGCATCCATACCAAGACTGTCCTCTGGCACAGAGTTCGAATGCACCACATGCCCAACTCTGTGTATCTTAGCATTGGCAAAATGTCCCATGAAAATCCTGCTTGAGAATATTGGCATTTGCCTTGTCAATAAAAACCTTCCATTCTGTTTTGCAGAAAAAGGTGTGTGATACTGAGAACCGGTGCTCAGTAAACGGTAAACCTGTCCATTAGTTTCCCATTTAACCTTGTGTCTCCAGGGTCCGTGGTGCTGTGTGGTGCTCAGACACAGGATGTGTATGGAGAAGACGACAATAAATGAATATTTTGTCATTTTAAAATGATTAATTTGTGAGCAGGATGCAAGTGCAGTACTTTGGACTCCCAAAAGCTGTTAAATAAGCCCAGGTACAGATGAAGGCGGTACGTTGAGAGGCGTTTCTTTCTTTTTTTTCCTCCTGGAAGTTTCACATACAGTATACACCAACAGGCACGCCGCGCCATTTACAAAAAATTAAATGTGGAGCCACTTTAATAACAAAGGCATAGTAAGTTGACAGAAAAGTAGCCTTTTTGTTTTCTAGTCTTTCTTTATTGCAGATCATCGCATATGATTGGTTTTACCACTAGAGGGAGAGATGAGTTCTCTTATTAAATTTATTAAATTGCATAAGGGTTATTACTGGAATAATGTGAACAATATAGTTATTTCTTCCAGTAAAACTTAAATAATGTGAACTTCTCAGTCATGCCATTTTCACAAGAAAATCTGCCATATGAAACGTTTAAACAATTCCAATCTCCCAATGACGACAATTGCTCCTTATGTCTTCACTTTCCCCTTCCACTTATTTCATTGCACAAATATTCAAAGTGAATGTGTAGGCATTTGTCATATGAGAAAGGGACACTATTTAAAAGCACATAGGCACATTCAACAGTTTAAAACATGAGCTCAAGGTTTATTCAGGAACATGTCTAGACAATGTTTGTTTTCATGCAGGTTGAACGTCAGCATAGGCCTTACTGCACACAGCAATAAATAGCAGAGCTGAGCTGGAACTTGTGTTGCAGTGGAACGGATGATTATTTGATCATGGAGATTACTGTGTGCATTTAAAGGTTGTTTTTGTAAAAACAATCTATGGGTCATCTGCAAGCTAATTTAGGAGAAAAGATATATACCAAGGAAGGGGAAAAACCATGAACGTTAGTTAATAGTTATTTAATAGTCAATGGTTTTGTAGAGATTTAGCATTAAATTCAGTTCTTATCTTGAAGTACACGTTCACAGTATTTGACTGTTTTATAACTCTAAATTCAGCTTGTTTACTCAGTTAAAACAGAAATGCTTACAGTGGACAAAGTATACAAAGAACTGTTTTTTTAAATAAGTATTATGATAAAAACCAGCATTTTCATTAAAAGTATAATTAATAAATTGAAGATTATTCTTTATATGTGTAAAATGCAAAGTCTGACAAATGCAAAGTCAAAGCACAATGTTTATTGGTACACAGGTACAAAAACAAAAAAATAATCAGAAATTCATTTCTTTTTTTGTGGTAAACAGACAATTTTTCCAGAATGAAGAAGCCACCAAGGAGTGCTTTGAAAGACAACCGCAAAAAAACAATTAAAATATGGACACGGTCCAAAAAATAGTAATGCAAAAAAGTTCCTCCACAATTATTTAAGTTACATTCCAGTCAAGCTATTTACAAATCAATTTGTGTTTAAAAAAAAAGGCCACATCAAGTAAGATTGATATTTACAATATTGTACAGATGATCAGCTGCAATCTCCTATTGCTGAAAGACAAAAAACAAAACAAGTTCCTTTATTATGACACACAAACGAATACGATTAATTATTCCAGCAAACATCTGGATTGGCTTTTTTTACCTATAAACGATTCAGGAGTGTGTTGTGGATGTCTTCGTGAACCTGATTGTAGATTTCGTCTTTTGTTTTCAAGCCATCCAAGTATTCTGTTAAAGTAGACATAACACAAAATTAGTATTTATCTAAAAATAGTGTGGTTTTAGTACAAAAACAAAAGTCTGAAGGACCGTACCGATCGGCAAACCACAGTTCTCCATGTCTCTTCTGTGTCTCAGGTACATGGGCCACACGTGACCGTCAAAGAGCCCGGGAGGGTCAGGGATGGTGTATTGCCTTGTTCTGAAATAAACAATACAAATTTATTTCAGCTGCTCATGTTTAGCACAAAGTGTATGATTGAAATTTCAACACACCTTCTCCTTGACTTGCACTCCTCATATGGGATGGTTATGTAATATGATTTGTCAAAGAATTCCAGCAAAGGCCTGTGTGGATAAAAAAAAAGATAACCTTAAAAAGAACACCGTCTCTGAAACTACGAGTGAAGTCTTTTACTGATTACAGCATTTCTACATAGCCAGCTCAGAAATCAGCACATGTGCACCAATAGCTCAGCGCATCTCCTTATCTACGCCAATGCAGAGCGTCACATGAACAGCATGTGCGCCCCGATGGTCCCTTCCTACATATGCATTAAATACATGTTACCAAACTTTCCCAGAAACTAATCATTGCCATTGATGCAGTTCAGCCCACCAAAAGTTAAATGTGTGGCTCACTTGTAGTTGTACAGCAGAAATCCTTCTAAGATGAGTATGTGCACTTGGCTCTCAGGGTCGTCCATTTCCGTGGCCACCTGGATGCCGTGAGAACGGGCAAATTTGATTGGGTTTTCCATCCAGCCCTTGACGGTGCTCACCATGGCCTCCATATCCAAAGCTGTGATCACTACAAAATCAGAACTCAGGCTTTTAGCACAAGACTGAAACTCGAAAATTGAAGTTGAATTTTAATTTCACTTGTAGCAAAGCCACACAGAGAGAATGTAAATGGGTTGGGAGGGATTGTAAAATCTTTGTTATGGGAGGGCGATGCGTAGAATGAGGAGTTATTACTCTCCTACGGTTTATATTCTTACCATCCCACTGTTTAAAGCCATCCTCTCCGACTGCTATCAGATCCGGCGGCTGAAATAACAGTGACCAGTAAAACACTGCAGCAAATGCCGTCATGTCTATTTGAGCCAGACTGCTGATCTAGAATCAGGTCTCGGCCATCATAACCTGATGAATACAACTCGACAGATGGGAGGAAGCTGATTTTGGATCAGCACTTTTGAGTTCTTACATGTTATAAACACAAACCGTCATATTACAGCCTTATACAAGGAGCCAAATTAAAGTTTTATCAAGTAAAAGAGAGGAAAAGCAAACGTAAAGAGTCATTATTTTAAAGATACTTCTATATTTAATCCATGCATGCAGTACTACAACAGGCAAGAACAGAAAGCTACAATTAAAATAGCACAACAAATTAAATATATAATTATAAAAATCCCAACCTATTATTGAATTACTAACCTAAAGATAAAAATACTAGGAGAAATAATTACAGCTAAAGTTTTTTTTAAATTGAAAGGAATCATGATTTTTTTATTTTATATTTAGAGCCAACACCAAAATAACTAGAAATATTAAATATACAAAATATATATTACATTTAGTTGAACTCACCTTGAAAAAGTCATCCTGGTGAACCACACAGCAGTTTGGTAAAGCTTTTATTAATCTGTTCGTCAGGGTGGTTTTACCACCATTAGTCACACTAAAAAAAATTTAAAAAGGAAGGTTAAAACAATAAACGCGAGCTTAAATGTGTCAAAATCCGAACGATTAAACGTATTTCAAAATTGTTTAATCGTATATATGAAAGTGTATTCAAATAAAAATGGCGGGATGGACCTCAGTTCCTTTCTCCCTTCAGCTGACGTATAACAACAAACTAACCCAGGTAAACAATGTTTACACTTATCCAAGTTATCAACACAATACAATACAACATAATCAAACACAATCAAAAAAAAACTAAAAAAATTTTTTTTATTAAAACACAGCAACTTTCGTCACCGTTTCTTTAATAGTTCGTCTTTGGATTAAATCCGAGGCACTCACTATAATCACAAAACATTAAATATAGTAACTCAAAAAGAAAAAAATCATTCAAAAGCTGTTCTTTTACGCCATACACTAAAAGTAAAATGAATAGCTGACTACATTAAGGCGCGAATGTCCGTTAAAAAACAAAGAAATTTCGGCGCGCTTACAATTTTAAATCTCCCGCTCAAAACCTCATACGCTTCAAAGATCTGAGTTCTCTAAAAAACCCATCCTCGTCATAAATGACAATAAAACACGGTAAGAAAGTAATACATTTCTACTTGTATAAAATATTATCTTCACTTAAAAGTGTTAAAAGCCACAAGGCTCGACTGTAACTATTAGTTGTTCATAATATTACTGTAAAAAGCCACTTACCCCCCTATTCCAATGATGTGCTTCATTGTATCCGACCTGGTTGAGGTTTTACAATGTAGACGCCGCAAAACGGCTGAAATAAAAACGTACAATTAAAACTTCCGCTTCAAGTTAAATTTGCAGTCTTGTCTCCGTAGACACTAGCGCGAGTGAGAACAACAGAGCTGCACGTGGCGATATAACCAAAGATAAACGTCACAGAAAAGATGTGGCTTACGTGCTAGGCAGCCAATCGCGGTTCACGCAGGAAAGAACACGCTGTGACTTTGAATTGTCACGAATTCCACGATTAAGACAAATAGGTACACATTAGCATAATAAGAACAAATAAGAAGAAAAAAAAAGCTGTTTACATACTGGTGTAATGAGTTGATTTTCTGACATAACTATGAGCCATTCTTTGAAAACATATATTAAATTAGCAACACTAAAAAAAGCAAACTACAAAATAATTCTTTAATATCATAATATCATGCATTACATTGAAGTACAACTGGAGATTTGCAGGATAGTGAAGTACAGATACAATATACAAAGTTTAGTGATATGCTGAAATGCATGTGAAGATTTCAGATGCAAAAAAGGCTGTTTTATAAAAAAAAAAAAAAAAAAAAAAAAATAGGAGTATTTTTAAAAAAAAAAATAAAGCTGCTATACGATTAGGTTCTTAAGAAGCGCTGTTTCAGGGTTGAGCAGCCGTTTATGAGCACTGTTTATATAAACATTTAAGATAAACTTACGGTGTACACTACAGTCTCCATGCTCACACCAAACACGAATAATTTTTATATTTATTTATTTATATATTCATTGTCCGGCTATCTAGGATTTCGGTATGGCGTTAAAGGTTAGGATTATATATAGCCTATATATATATATATATATATATATATATATATATATATATATATATATATACATATATTAGTATTATATCATATTGTGAGTGTGTATTAGCACTTTCTGTTGTTTTCTCGTGGTATCGTACACGGAAGCGGTGACACGTGACGTCAGACTTGTGCAACATGTAGGAAGTGCTGTGGTTACAGGCATGGCAAGGTTTTACATTTATTTATTATTATTTTTTGTAATTTAGACTTCCTGTAAAATATTTGGACAAAAAAAAAAAAAAAAATTGCCTGTGGAATATTTCACCCGCATAGATTAATAGCCCTCACGTGAGATCTTCCTTAATCTAATCTAATAAAACATCAACATCTCAATCCAACTAGCGACAACCCTGTTTATAGATGCATTTAGTTATGCTATGGCTCAGCAATTTAGTCATAAGCAGATCTGTAGAAATTAGTCGAGCCATTGTCCAGCTCGGTTCAGTTCTCATACAATAAACATCATTACAAAATATTAAATAATGGACCCATTGAAAAGTGTTCAGCGTACAGTTAGAGGAAGCATTAGGAAAGAGGAGAAGAGAGACGATGAAAAGGTACTCGACAGATGTTGGTGAGACTTTATTTCTGGAAATGCTTTAAAGGTCACTCACATTCTAGTTGACAAAAATGTAAACCTGATTTTAGATAGTATTTAAATGAGATTAATAACTCCAGCTACTTGTAGGCCTACGGTCCTGTATATTTCACACTAAATCATATCATGTTCATTTGTTAGCCAGAGAAATGATCCCTAAAATAAGCATACTTTCTCCCAAGTTTTTTTTTTCTTTTTCTCCATTCTGTCACCTAATGGTGTTTGGGTTCCTTGCCACTGTCGACTTTTGGCTTGCTTATTTGGGGTAGACATAAAATTCAGCAATATTACTGATCTGACTTCACTGACTCTATATGATGAGGACTGAAATTTTTTGCTAGATCAGTCAACACTGATTTCAAGTGAACAATTAGACTTTTTTTTTTTTTACTGTTTAGAGCTGCTTCACAGCAGAAGTGAACTCTGTTTGCATCATTGTTTTTCTTTTTTATCACTGTAAAGTTATGAAAATAAAATATATGACAATATTTAGTACTGGATATACACAAAAATAGAATAAATCAGGACTTGTTTTTTCACAGCATTGTACACCAGCATTTATGTTCAGCAGTGTGACGTTAATGTGTGGAAATGACTTTTTAGTGTGTGATTGCTATTTTCAGGAAGATGCACTGGTAACAACTAAAAAAAGAACCTGTACAGACAAGAACCCTAGATCTAATGACCTGTAACCAAACAAACTATTGAAAAAGAACTTAGTTTTACCCTTCCAGTCAAATTGTTCTCCCAGAAATTTAAATTCTGTCATTAATTACTCAGCCTCATGTCGTTCCAAACCCGTAAAACCTTTGTTCATCTTCCAAACACAAATTAAGATATTTTTGATGAAATCCGAGAACTTTCTGACCCTTCTATAGGCAGGAATGCAACTTGCACATTTAAGTTCGAGGGCTGGGTTTCCCGATAACGATTGATCTTAGCGCTTAAGAGCATTTTTTACTTGTAAGTTTACGAACGTTCATTATTGTTTCACAAGTGTTTCCCAAAAATGCACTTAACACAGTCACACATAGCCGTGGTTTAAGTGCTACTTAGGAGTCGCTATCCGTTTGTCAAGTGCTAAAATGTCACCTTATAGAATAGCTCATAATTGTAGTAGGCTACACGCTCGTTTATTGAAATGTTAACCTAATCCTGCGTTCCAGACACCTCGAATATAATATAATATAATAGTTATAAGTATATTTGTAGAGACTTTATTTCCAGGCCCAAGATGGCTGCACGTCAGTAAGTCATTGACAGTTTATTTATTTATTTAGTTTATCCCTGTTTTTCCCAGTCTTTGAAGCATGTTTCCTACATTACTTCTTTTATTCGTTTTTTGTTCAGTCATTTAATTTAGATGTGTATTTTTAATTATTGAATAAAAATTATCTCATTAGTATACACTTAAATTCAAATTTAACTATAATCACATGAATAAAGCACTTGAATAAAGTTAAAGGTGCAATCTTCTGATTGTCCTACAGGTGGCCGAATAAATCTGTCTTCTTAGTATGCACTTAGGGCTTTACGATTACTCCAGAGCACTCGTAGATCTATGATGATTTTCAAGTGCTACTTAAGTTACGATGCTTTTGGGAAACAGACCGTAATATTAAGATCAGTCGGACGATCGTTTTTACGAACTTCTTAGGCCTACGAAGCTTTTGGGAAACTCAACCCAGAAGAGTAGGAAAGATATTGTGAAAGTAATGCATGTGACTCCAGTGGTTTAACTTCAGTTTTGTCTTCTGTTGCATGAACACAACACTCACGCGTTGTGACGCTCTTGTGAAAGCACATTAAAGTCACAATCGATATTTTTGTAAATAAATGGTAAATTAGTGTTGTTGTTTTTTTTTTTTTTTTTTTTTGACGCAAACACTCCCGTCACTTCATAAAATTAAGTTAAAACAACTGGAGTCACATAAATTACTTTAACAGTGTCTTTCCTACCATTCTGGACCTTGAATGTGTAAGTTGCATTGCTGTCTGCAGGGTCAGAAAGCTCTCGGATTTCATCAAAAATATCTTTGTTTATGTTCCAAAGAGGAATGAAGGCCTTACAGGTGTGAAACCCCACAAGGGTGACTAATTAATAACATAATTAAAATTTTTGGGTTAGTTATTCTTCTAAGGGCAGCTTTAACTTAACTTTTTAACCTACAGTAGCTTTAACAGGTGTGTATAACACAATTTTAATCGACTTCAACGGAGTCAACCTGTTTCATGTCACGTGGTTCTTTTCCTCCACCTCATGCATTAAAATCATGTAATGCACGCTATGGATTATCCCTCATGTGTGAAGAGGGTAATACAGTAGGTTACACAAAGTATTAAATGAAAGGGACACAATAACTGTGGAATACACATATTCTATATACTGTATTCTAATAGTATATTTACATACATTTGTGAATTATACATTTTATTTCTATTATTATTGTTATTATTTTTAATTTAAGGTTAGAATTTTGAACGAAAAACCAAAATGGTAAAGAGGCCAAATAATTGTGGAGCACTATATACAGTATTTAAACGTCTATGCTTTTTTTTCCAGAAACTAAGGAAATTAAACATTTTTGTTTGTGTTTTTCCAGACTACATCAAAAATAGTGTTTCTACATCTGAGATAATGATGAGGATAAGTGCTTCAAAAAATGAAACCTGCCTAAACAATGAGGGAAGAAATGTGCATGATTGCATGATTTGTGAATAAACACTAAGTACATTTAAAGTAACTCTCTGCCTGTTATTTAAGTTTAAAGAAAACTAAAATCATTTATCGTTGAATTGCTGTTTGAGACATTGACTGTTGTTCATTGTATTGCAGTTGTGTGCAAATAAAACTTATTCTGAATATTCTACTTGCATTTCAGTGTTACTGTACAGCATTTTATTAGTATTGCTCTTCAATTGTATTGAATTGTACTTCAGTTGTATTATATATTGCAGTACTACTGCAGTTTTATTGTAGTTGTATTGTATTGTATTGTATTTCTTCAGCTGTATTGCAGTAATGCTGCGGTTGTATTGCATTTGTTTGTTAGTAATACTACAGCTATACTGCAGTTGTATTTCAGTAGTACTTCAGATGTATTGCAGTAAAACGGTATAAATGCAGTTTTTCGTGTCCGCCCCCAAAAAATGCATTTTTCTACATTTAACAAAAACTGCAGTATTAATTTTTAAAAACAGAGACAATTGGACGGTTAGAGTGATTTTTATGGATATCCTCACTAATTTTTTTTTTTTCTGAATTTAAAAAGGAAATGTTTTTACTTATTTAGTGATGGGCGAAACGAAGCTTTTCAAAGCTTCGAATCAATTGAACCAATTGCTTCGCAAAATGATTCATTGTTTGGAAGCGCTCGAAACACCGCACGCTGGTGAAGCCTGCTGGTCAAAAGTGTGTAAATGCACCAAAACTCAGGCTTAAACATGCATAAAAACAGCTTTTAAAGCCCATTGCAAATGTTTTATTGAAAGTATACTACATTAAATGCAATCAAAATAATATGAATATTCATGTCTGTATGATACGTGTTTTTTTTTTTAAATATTTTATATTAATTTGCTGGCTTGCTTTATTTGTTTTTTGGGCAAAACAGTCATGACGTAACAAAGCCTCGTTTGCTGAAATCACGTGACTTGCCAAATTTGATACGCGCTCCGAACAACTGATTCGAAACAAAAGATTCGTAAAAGATTCGAATCTTCATGAAGCAGTGTTTCAAAAGCAGCCGTCACAACTATATTTACTCTGTTTTCCATTCATAAATTAGCTTTCAGAACATAATATTATTAGTAAGTCAGATTTAAACAGTGCTGGGTAGATTACTTACAAATAGTAATCTGTTAATAATTCAAATGTACGTGACAAAAATTGTAACAAAAAACATAACACAACACATTACACATAATAAAAAAACATACTAATTACTTATAAATTACAAATTACTAACTTTTTAACCACATTTTTACATAATAGTTAATAAAACAATCTACCACAATAATAAAAAAAAAATACAAAAAGAAAAAATATATAACATTTGAGTTCATTAAGGAACTGCAGGGCGTTCATGAAAATCATAAAAATGTAAAATTAAAATAAATATTTTTAAAATAACAACAATCAAAAATAAAACACTTACTAAGATATGATTAGGTAATTCAGATTACATGTAATCCGTTACTATTCAGCACTGGATATAAAGATCAAGAAAAGACACAAGCAAATCAATATTGTAGTCATATAGCAGAATGTTTAATTTTGAACCATATTCATAGCAAACATAAGGCAACATAAACGTACTGCTGATTTCTAAATGTTTTCAGAGATGACTGGCACATATCTTTTACAAAAGCTGGTCATTAAACATGAAAGGTGTTGAAACGTTCGAAAAAACATCAAAAGGAGGATTCCAGGCAAACATAATCAGCGAAATGGAAAACAGTTGCATTCGATTTGGGCGCATACACACAGAGAAGCACAGAGATGCTTGGAAATCAACATGCACCACCAATCGAATCCTAAACGGACACCCGTCAATTAAAGGCAGGTTATACGACATTCTCAAGGGTCAGAAAGCAGGGAACAGCCTATTTAAAAGAGGGATAACTGCAAAGAGGCTACAGTGCAAACAGCCACATTTCTCTGTGCGTCTTGCCATCTTTTGGTGGATTTGAAGATGCTTTTTTAAAATTGTGCCTTTGCAGACGAAAGCGAGAGCAGCTGGCCTTCTCACCCTCCAACTTTTGCTTAAAGTTTCCGCTTTGTTGCTGATCTGAGACCAGTTTCGAGTCGTCTGATATGTGTATTAATATATAATTTGGGAATATGAAAAATGGTCCAAGATCAGCAACAAAAAAAACCAAGCTCGTCCGCTCAGAGTCCGGGTTCTTCAATCGCTGTTGTCCTGGAGGCGGAGAGTTGTTCAGTTATTTCATGCAGCAAGACGAAAACATGCATAATTATAATGCGTTTTGTTGGTGTGCTCACGTTTTTGGATTGATTGGCTTCTGTTGCTGGTCTTGATGCTGCTGCTCTTTCTGTTCCTGCTCTATTCTACAAAGAGAAGAGCATTCTGGGTAAATTGGGAGTTGCTGGTCTCTTCCAGTTTGTCAAAGCATTATCTAATAGGTGTCAAATAAGCCAATTTTGAGGAGTTTGGTGACTACCTCTCTTTTCTAGCGTTCATTCTTTCCTCTTCAAATCTGCAAAAAAAGACAATTTGATCTTAAAAATTGGTATCAGATTATAGTTTTGGGTAAAAAAGGGTAAACTGTGTTTGAAGTCTTCTTACTGTAAGACACACTCTGGGATCTGGATATGATCCATAGGAACAATCTTTTCAAGCTCTTCCAGACTGTGTACATAACGGATCTTATTCATGAACTTCACGCTGTAGAGGATAAAATATCATTGATTCATTTTATATATTAAAAAACAAATAAAGTTATGTATAATGCAATATACTCATCAGATTAATTTACCAATATTTTAGCCTTTTCAGTGACTTCTCATTAAGTACATGATTTCAGTTAATCAATTTCAAATCTTGTTGAGTAATATGTTTACCTGATGAAGGGTTTGGAAATTGCGATGACTGTGCGGATAAACCAGGACGGGTGAGTGATGATCAGAGATTTCAGGTTTTTCCTCAGTCTGAGGATGAAGATTGAAGATGTTTATCTCAGTTTCTTCAAATCCATTTGCATTAAAGTGATGACTGTGTCCATACCTTCTGTCGATCATCTGATAGCACTTCTTGAGCCAGCTAATGCCGGGCATCTTACTCCGCGGCGTTCCTCCATTCATGAAGATGATCAGGTAATCCTCAGCCACCAGCATCTCCAGACTGCTCACCACATACCTGAGGAACAGACAGTGTGCATATGTGAAGAGAAGCCAAATAAGAAAATCACAGGACAAGAAGATTGCACAGTCTGGCTTAGCAAGTATCTTCATTTCCTCACAGAAAGAGGTTTTCCATCAGGTAATGGTAATCTGGGCAGCTGCTGTCAGGAAGGTAACAAGCCGTGAACACAATGATGGCATTCAAACCTTCGCCATAGTACCCTAAAGAACAGAGAAGAAGCGACTTCAGGACACAGCAGAGATTATATAAACTGCTTGATTCTGAAGCGTGACGTACCTCCATGCGATATGACGCGCAGATAGGGCCGTATGACCTGCATATCGATCCGATGTTCCTGTTCGCCAATGATCACGGTCCTCCACAAACGCCCGTTGACACCCGTCCCGTCCACACCTTCTCCATCAGCGTCGCTGTCAGCAGGAGGTGCTTTGGCCGAGGCGATGGGTGTATCATCTGAAAGCCATGGATCAGTGAATACCAACAGATCTACCAATATTTGTATCTATCTACCTAACCGATGAAGAACAGTATATTCTTACCCTCCCACTCCAGATCATTGCCATTGGTTATGAACTCCAGCGAGTCCGTGTCATCGGGCGTCTCAATATCATCCACGTTAATATCCAGATCATCAGGCGTATCCAGGAAGTCATCAGAGAGCAAGGACCCTTCGCTCTGGTCCAACGACAAGTTCATATCCGGGGCCACCAGCGTGCGCCGCTTCCGGTGAGCTCCGCCCCCTCCGGCTCCACCAATGAGGAGAGAGTTTGGGGGAGCTGAGCCAATAAAGATAAAGGAGCATTACGGAATGCAAATTACTCATTTAAGATTAAGATTTGTGTATGAAACCAAGTCACTTACAAGTTCTCCCCTCGTTCAGGGCGCAGGAAGAGTCCATGTCACCCTCCGCAGGAAGTGGCCTAGCGAGGACAATATTTCAATTCATTTTAAATGCAGATTTTTGTAAGTGCAAATAACGTTTTAAAGGGATACTCCAGCCCAAAATGAAAAATTTGTCATTAATCACTTGCCCCCATGTTGTTCCAAACCCATAAAAGCTTCGTTCGTCTCTTTAACAAAACTAAATATAATTCTTATGAAAACCGTGAGGCTTGTGATTGTCCCATAGACTGCCAAATAAAATACACTGTCAAGGTCCAGAAAAGTATGAAACATCGTCAGAATAGTCCATCTGTCATCAGTGATTCAACCATAATGTTATGAAGTGACGAGAATACTTTTTGTATACAAAGAAAACAAAAATAATGACTTTATTCAGCAATTTGTCTCCTCTGTGTCTCTCTACATCACCGTAGAACCATTTTGGAGAACATCCGCTGAACGCAAACTGCGTACGCTCTTCTGTGTCAGCCGCGCTGCATGGATGCGCTGTTTTCGTTCAAATCAAAGCGTAAATACACGTAGAAAACATATCCTTGTGTCGCGGCTGACACAGAAGAGCGTACGCAATTTGCGTTCAGCGGATGTTCTCCAAAATGGTGCTACGGTGATGCGGAGAGACACAGAGGAGACAAATTGTTGAATAAAGTTGTTATTTTTGTTTTCTTCGCGTACAAAAAGTATTCTTGTCACATCATTAAATTCAGATTGAATCACTAATGGCAGATGGACTATTCTGATGATGTCTCATACTTTTCTGGACCTTGACAGTGTAAGTTACTTGACAGTTTATTGGGACAGTCACAAGCCTCCCGGTTTTCATCCAAAATATCTTAAATTGTGTTATGAAGCCGAACGAAGCTTTTACGGGTTTGGAATGACATGGGGGTAAGTGATTAATGACATTTTCATTTTGGGGTGGAGTAACCCTTTAAGTAAAGAAAGTCCTAAATTTTTGGAACAAAATGAGGATGAGTAAAGGACAAAATTGTAATTCTTGGGTGAACTGCTTCTTTAAGCCCAGAGCATATTGTGATATGCTAATTAGCAAGTATAGGCCCTTGGGGTCGGTGCACACGCAGCTGATAAATAAAGGGGGTTGTCAGAGCCGACGGGGTTCACAGTGCTAAAAGACTATTTAACTCGCAGTTGTCATTGTTTCCCCCTGAAACGCACATTTTAGACGACAATGACAAACCAAAAGACTCGAGAAAGACACTGATAAGCATCAAAAATGCAAAACATACTAAAGAAATACCTAATAATATTGGATAACAATACTATCATATGCAAATAAATGAATGAATCACAGTCTAAATTTGATACGCTGTTATTTATAACAACATTAGATCCCTGTGGAGATTCATCAGATTTCTATATTTTCCATTAGGTGTTTGGTATTAAACAGTAATTTGGCTTTAAATACATTTTAATCAACATAAACTTAATAAAATGGATGGTTTTAGTATAAACAAGCCTGAAAACGCACAATCAAAGCTGCTCTCGCTTACCTGCTGTGTGAGACAAACTAGGTTTCTGGCTGTTTTCTGATTCTGCGAGATCTTATTCCAAGCTAGCGTGAAATCTCATGGTCCTAACGCTGTTTAATATTTCAAAAGCATCATACTGTCGTGTGATGCTGGAGCTGCTCCTCTAAGCCTGACCTGCCTCCATTTTCCTGGTGATGCTGCTTGTGTTGTTGGCAGCTTGCTGCGTCACATGACGTCGTGGCTCCCCACCAAATAAGAAAACAGCACCACCTGCTCCCGTCTCCATTCAGCATCTCACTCAGGATTCGCTGAAGAAATTATGCTTTTTTTTCCTTTTTCAAGGCCTGTATCTATATCTGTAAGCCCAGTATATCCTTCAAACTAGTTTGTTTTGATTAACCATCTTTTCTTTTATGGGGAATATCTTCAAACTGGAATAATTCATCAATATAAATGCTTTAATGCATCAAATGTCCAGTTTCTTTAAATTCCATGCATCCCACAAAGGCATATGATGTATTTTATGTCACAATGTAAACACATTTTGAAATTTGAGTCAGAAAATGTAACAGTTCAACCATTCAAAACCAAATCATCAATGTCTAAAGTATACTTTTCGAAAGCATGAAAGAAAACATGCCAACCTTCTAAAACCACCATGATCTCCATCAGCAGGCCGAAGTCAATGCTACACAACAAGCCCAAAAAAAATGCAACCCAAAAACCCTAAAAAACAATGCCTACCAAAGCATTAATAAGGAGATAATTCCCTAGTCAATGCTTACCAGAGGAATTTTCAGTGTGCTATGGATTAGTGTAAAAATAATGTTAATCCCTGTTTTAATCCCTGGCTGAAGTGACCTCTGCTTTGATTTGGAGATAATTCCCTTTCGTTCACCTTTGAATCGTCTTTTTGAATTAGGATTATTTTTGTCTGAACACTGGTAGAAATATAAACAAGACATAAACAGGATTATTACACTTAATTAAAATAAATGTTAACTGGAATCCATAAAAAAAAAAAAAAATTAAAATACAATTCCATTACTTAAAATTAAATAAATGTTAACTGGAATCCATTTTATAAAATAAAAAATAATTACAATAAATTAATAAATAATTATATAAATTATCATATAAAATATATATATATATATTTATTTAAAATAAATATATATATATATATATATATATATATATATATTATATTCTTTTTTTTTGACTAATTGTCAAGGCAGCATTTTTAAAAATTGACTTAAACCAAAATAAAATTAAAATGAATAACTATTAAAATAAATATGGTAAATGTAATAAAAAAAATCTAAATATTAATAAAAATTATAATAGTACCTCGTTGATAATTTAAAATAAATATGGTAAATGTAATAAAAAAAATCTAAATATTAATAAAAATTATAATAGTACCTCGTTGATATAATAAAACTGTTGTCTTTGGAGTCTAAATGTTATATTGAATATTACATTTAATATTAAATTGAAACTTTATTGTGGTGTGGCTTGGAAGCACTATCCACTATATTTCTCACAAAATTAATTCAATAAATGCATCCTGTTTAAAGCTTGTTAACTAAAGAAGAAACTAAAATTGAAAGGAAATCTTGCTAAATTCAGTCTTTGGTTCGATTAAATGAATAACATTTCATAATTAAGCCATTCTTACTCACATCAGATCAGATTATTCCTGGAGAACTGAATATTTGTCCTCTTCATCCAGAGCAGGACGCAGGTGTTGATGCAGGTGCCGCAGGAGAAACACAAGACTCCTCTGTTCACCGTGAGGGAGAGAGAAACTACGCTCACTGTACAGGTCACAAACAGACACTTTGACACTAAATTCAGCTGATCATGTTTCCAGAAGCAGGTGTATTCTGCTGTTTAAACCCTAACATTACCAGTAGTGATGCTTTATGAATATCAGCGATGCTTTGTCATAATGCTTCTCCTCCTGAATGCTGAATGCTGGTGGTCCAGACTCAGAATGAATAGTGTATCTGTTATTTAGGCACTTGCACATCCTCTGAGCACTGGAACAACAGAGCCTTTGAAATCCAACATTTTATACATTATAACCTTCTCAACCCACAGGTGGCGCTAATGTACAAG
The DNA here is from genome assembly GCF_018340385.1 of Cyprinus carpio. Lineage (NCBI taxonomy): Eukaryota > Metazoa > Chordata > Actinopteri > Cypriniformes > Cyprinidae > Cyprinus > Cyprinus carpio. Next base: position 2,754,951 of record NC_056593.1, on the reverse strand, counting down.
ACATCTTGCTCATTTTGAGTGGATGAGACATTTATTTTGGTTTATTAGTATTAATGTGTAAAAAAAAACCTTAAACCAATTGGGCATATTTTGTTGTTTAATAACAATTGTTATGTTCTATTATTATATGTTTAAATTTCATTATATATATATATATATATATATATATATATATATATATATATATATATATATATATATAAGTCGACCAACAACAGAATAAGAATCGTGTTGTTGCATTTAAAATTGTATATATATGGAATGTACACATTATTATATATTTTTATTATATATTAACTATATTGTATAAGTATGTAGACATATTTGGGGTAATTATAAAATTAGTAATTATATTATATTATGATATTATATTGTTTAAAATGTATATGTTCCTGTGTTTTTATATATATATATATATTATATATATATATATATATATTATATATATTTACAGTTCTCCATAATATGTTACATATTTTATATTTAAAATATTATTTTATATAGTAAAATATTTATTTATATACACACATATAAATACTACTGTTTATCCTAATTTTAGCTTTGTTATTACTTTGTCGATTACTAAATATTATAAACTTTTATTCTTAAATTCAATGAAAGTCTATTATCATCCAACCATTTTTTTTAAAGACCATGAGTTCAATTTCTACTGTATTCAGAAACTGTTTCAAATTATTCCCTGAACAATATAAATTTGTGTCATCAGCAACCAATACCATTTTTAATATTTTAGACGTTTTATAATATTATTTATAAAGCCTACAGTACAAACAATTTGGGGCCTAGCACCAAACCTTGTGGAACACCACAAGTGACATTCATTAGATCTGATGTATTATTATGTATTTGTACAAACTGATATCTCTCATTAAGGTATCTTTTTAACCATTACACCACATCTCTCCAGTTTCGTCACTAATAAGCCATAATCAAATGTGTCAAAAGCCTTTTTTTTTTTTTTTTTTTTTTTAACTAGGAACACCCCCACAATATATCAATTATTATCCATTGAAGTGGAAACCTCTACGACATTTCGACATCGAACATTTTCCAACAGAACTGCGCACTAATCAAAACAAATTTGCTTGACATTCAAAATATTGTCAGGGGCTTTTTGTAGTTATTGTATTTGTATTTATTTTAATATATTTATTTCTATATTATTTAAGCTGTCTTTGTTTTTTTCCATTTTGTATGGTGATTTATTTATCCATTTTGTACGTGTATTTTTAAGTAAATATTATGTGTATATTGGTCTTTTTATAAAAAGTTTAATAAAAAAAGACGTCTATCTCAACTTTTTATTTATTTATTATTATTATTATTATTATTATTATTTAAGAAAATCTACTCACCCTAAAACCGCTCCTGTTTATAGGTATACAGACATAACTGTATCATATAAATTCATCTTTACATCATAACGGTTTTATCTTTAGGCTCCGCGGGGGGCAGGTGACCGCTGACGTCACGGACACGTGTCGAACACGTGAGCGCCGCCGCTACCGAAGCTTCTACGATGGCGGCCAGTAATTATTATGGATTCACGCACGCAGCTGCCGCCGCCGGCCCGCAGTACAGGTACAAAACAAACACACACACACACACAAACTCTCACGAACACACTTCTTATTTACAACAGTCACAAAGCCACGACGGATATTTAAACGAGATGCTAACGACCAGTGCGCTAATATCTCATAGGCTGCTGTTGTTATGTGTTTATCGATGCTTGCATGCTGTTTTGATATCGTGAAAAGTGAAATATGCGTGTGCAAGTATAAATACCGTTCTTATGCACTCACAGTACCATGTTAATAAACATTAAGTACTATGCTTTTAGCATATAATTACATTGCACTGTAAAGAGTGTGCATAAGCTTACAAAAAGTACTATATTTTGGTGTTCTTTAAAGTGTGTACTCTTACAGTGGTATTTTGGAGCCTTGTAATGGTGCATATAAACCACATTCATTCTGAATCCTGAAATTCCCATCCAGCGCCCAGCCGCCTCCTGTTTATTCCCACCCAACCACTGGGAGCTATAACGTCCAGGCGGCCCCTGGAGTGGCTCATGCGGTGACGGCCTCGTACCCCACCGGCCCACTGGTAAGTCCAGCGGTCACCGCCCCCTACCCCACCTACCAGCCCCATCCTGCCCCCAACTACGGCTACCGTCAGCCCGAAACATCACCGCAGCTGGCGACCGCCCATCAGACCTACCAGGTGCTGACTGAACCGGTCAGTCTTCTCTTTGCATCATTCATATCAACGATCCCTCTCAAGTGGGCTCGTTTATTTATTCCCAAATCAATTTGGTCATACAGGAGAATTATAGCTACGGACGGCCGCCGCCGGTCAGCAGCTACGAGAACAAGCAGTACTTTCAAACGAGCATCGCACCTGCGCAGCAAACTGCAACTGAGGCCTACTTCCAGACAGGTGAATCTGATTCCTCTTTCAGTCTGACATAAACAATACACAAACAGATTGGGGCCTAGCACCAAACCTTGTGGAACACCACAAGTGACATCGAAGATGTTTTTAGAGAGAGAGAGTGCACATGAAAATAAAAACGGTCATGATTTACTCGTCCTCACCATTTTTGGGTGAACTATGCCTTTAAGTTTTTGCATGTTTTGTGAACATGTTTTCAATTTTTCCAGCAGATATATTGAGCTTTGGCACTCATGTGAGTGTGGTTTACAATTTTTGTTAGTAATTTTGTAAATAAATGTCAGTATTTGTAACCATAAAAGAAATATCATTTAGAAATATGATATAGTTTAATATTTTAATGTTGTATGTCATGCATTTTTATTTTTGTAAGAATATCAGTGAAATAAAATTATTATATTATAGAATTATATAAATATAAACATTGCATTTAATTATTGTAATTATAAATTTAACCAATGTTGTGATCATTGCAAAGAATTTAATGCTTTTGCATGCCGATGATTTTTTTGATCAAATTAATTTGGCAAGTTTGATTCATTTTCGAAAATCAGTTTTACATTAAAATTCTACATCAAAGGTTTATTGTGTTGCATTTTTGTTTAAATTAAAACGTTATACACAGTGTATCAGTGTAGTTTTGTTAACTAAAGCTATTAAAAATAGTCATTAATTGAAATGAAGCTAAAATTAAAAATAAATATAAGATATAAAATTGAAATGTAAAGAGGAAAAGATGAATTAAAAAAAAACAAAAAAAAACAAACAGATATTATAAGAATTACAAATACATTAGTACATAAAATTACTAAAACTGAAATCAAAATGAATACTATAGTAGTATATAAATAAGTGTTGTGTATATATAGGTTATTGTTCATTATGTTTTGTTACATTGGTGCATATAAATAAAAATAATAAAATATTTGTGTTATTTTGGTGAGAAACTGTATCAACCTTTACGTCTTGCATTAAACATTTTGAATGCATTTGACTCGATGACTGTTACAACCAGCCAATCGAACCTATTCCACAGCAATCATATATCGTCAGTATACTAAAAAGAAGAAAAATATCTAGCTGTACTGCTCAGATAAAGCTTCCAATTTTTAGGTTTAAACGAGAACATCTTTGCCTTTTCAGGGTTGAAAACTGGCTACAACACAACGAGCGCAGCGTACAGTCAGCCGCCTGTTCAAAGACAGGTCGCAGCTCTGAAGCCCCCTCCCGCTGCGAGCTCTGTGTCCTCGAGCTACACCATCTACCCAACATCTACCAGCGTACAGCAGACCCCAGCCCCCATATCCACTTACACCCCCAGTACTTCCTTCAGCTCCACAGCTGCTACGTCCTACTCCGGTACGACCGCGGCCCATTCAGAAGTTTGGGATCAGAACCAAATCTAATACTAACATCTATTTGATCAAAAATACAGGAAAAAATATAATATTGTGAAATATTATTATGATGTAAAATAACATTTTTCTATTTTAATATACATTAAAATCTAATTTATTCCTGTGATGCAAAGTATTTATAATTTAAAATAATATATTTATTTCCTGTGATGCAAAGTTGTATTTTCAGCATCATTCCTCCACTCTTCAGAGTCACATGATCTTCAGAAATCATTCTGATATACTGATTTATTATCAGTGTTGAAAATGTTTGTGCTGCTTAATATTTTTTTTGGAACCATTGATACTTTTTTCCAGGATTCTTTGATGAATAAAAGTTAAAAAGAAGAGCATTTATTTAAAATAGAAATCTTTTCTAACAATATACACTACCGTTCAAAAGTTTGGGGGAAATGTATCACAGTTTTCCAAAAAAGCAAGGATGTGTTAAATTAATAAAAGATATAAAAAATTCAAAAATTAATAAATAAAATAAATCCTGGTCTTTTTAACTTTTTATTTATCAAAGAATCCTGAAAAAAAAGTATCACAGTTTTCCAAAAAAATATTAAGCAGCACAACTGTTGCCAACATTGATAATTCTAATAATAAATCAGCGTATTATCATGATTTCTGAAGGATAATGTGACACTTTATACTGGAGTAATGATGATGGAAATTCAGCTTTGCATCACAGAGTATTTTTGATCAAATAAATGCAGCCTTGATAGAAACCATTATTTTATAATAACAAATATCAATATTAAAGATTACTTCTTCTCTACTTTATATCAAATCAAATAAATGCAGCCTTGATGAGCAAAATAGACTTATTTAAAAAAAACAATACAATTCTTACTGATCCCAAACTTCTTTTGAACGGAAGTGTATACGCCACAAATATTCACCAGCGTATCTTCTAACTGTGTTTCTTTCTTTGTTGCTTCAGTCGGTCTCAGCTATTCCAGCTATGAGTCTAGCGGTTACACATCTACGCCGTCATACTTCCAGCCGGCGCAGATGGCGCCTCCACAGATGCAGGTGCAACCTCAACCTCAGCCGCCCCTCCAGCAGCCGCCGCCACCGCAGCAGACGCAACAACTCCCAAAACAGCTCACCAGCTCCTCCTGGAGCAACACCGGGAGTGGCACAGTCACCACCCCCAACATCAGTGCATACAAGAAACCCATTTTCCACCAAAACAAAATCCAAAAACCCAAAGGGCTGCCCAAACAGCCACAGCTGCACTATTGCGATATCTGCAAGATAAGCTGTGCCGGTCCGCAGGTGAGCGTTTGCATGAACTCCACATTCAGTTTCCCCCTAAAATGAAATTTTCCTGATTATTTACTCACCTTCAGGTCATCCAAGTATAGGTCTTTCTTTCTTCAGCCGAAGAGAACTTAAGGTTTCATAGAAAAACTTTCCAGGATTTTTCTCATTTTAATGCAAGTTAATGGTGCTCACCGTACACCTTTTTTCCAATGGTCCAGAATATATGTGACCCTGGACCACAAAACCAGTCTTAAGTGTCAATTTTTCAAAATTGAGATTTATACATCACCTGAAAGCTGGATAAATAAAATATCCATTGATGTATGGTTTATTAGAATCGGACAATATTTGGTTGAAATACAACTATGTAAAAATCTGGAATCTGAGGGTGCAAAAAAATCTAAATATTGAGAAAATCATCTTTAAAGTTGTCCAAATGAATTCTTAGCAATGCATATTACTAATCAAAAATTAAGTTTTGATATATTTACAGTAGGAAATTTACAAAATATCTTCATGGAACATGATCTTTACTTAATATCCTAATGATTTTTGGCATAAAAGAAAATCTATAATTTTGACCCATACAATGTATTTTTGGCTATTGCTACAAATATACCCCAGAGACTTAAGACTGCTTTTGTGCTCCAGGGTCACATATGTGTGTCAGTTTATTGTTACCAATCTATTTGATCTATTTTCTTAAATTTCAATTCATATCTTTAAAGGCCAATTTCTTTTTCCTGTGCCTGTCTTACACTAAACGTAACAGTTTTATTCCTATCTGTATTCTGAAGATTTTTACTGAGGGGCAGTGTTGGGGTAACGTGTTAGAAGTAACGCAAGTTACATAATCAGATTACTTTTTTTCACGTAACTAGTAAAGTAAAGCATTACTTTTAAATGTACAGTGAAACATCTGAGCTACGCCTCTCCTATCCCGTGTTAAGAGAAATTAGGATTGAGGTGCAGAGAAAGAGGCACTTCCTCATTTGACTTGCGTAAAATTTATGTAAAAAATATAACTTAATGTTTATTTGTTAATAAAAAACAAATAAGCAAACCCATCCAAGGTGACAGAAAGTAACGCAAAAGTAGCGTAATGCATTACTTCACATAAAAGTAACCAAGTAATGTAATTAGTTACTTTTTTATGGAGTAATGCAATATTGTAATGCATTACTTTTAAAGGTAACTTTCCCCAACACGGCTGAGGGTTTCGTTCTTATATCATTCGCATTTTATTCCTGAAATATTTAAACATAACATTTTAGAAAACTTGGAATACAATTTATTTTTCAATTTTTATGCAGTTAATCCACTTGGGAAGTATGGTGATATCAAATAGGTCAGTTTTTACTCTATTTCGATCATTTTCGACGGTCCAAAATCCATATTTAGGCAGCTTCATAGTGATCCACACGACCCTAGTTTTTTTTTGTCAGTTCATGTTTAAGAATTGCTAACATTTCTGTATTACAAGTTTGCCAAACTGTTATGTTTAACAAAAATCAGGCGAATGATAAATGAACAAACCCCTCAGTGAAACTCTTAAGAATATAGTTGGGAATAAAACTGTAAAATTTATATAATTTTAAATATATAATATATAAAATAATCAGAAAATACTGTCATCAGCAAGAAATAAGGTCAATTTCACCATGTTTTTAGAAAAAAAAAAAAAAAAACACAGGCAAACAATATATGAACAAACCCCTCAGTAAAAATATTCAGATTATAGATGAGAATATAACTCTAAAAGTTGGAGTATGTAAGTTGTACCAAAGTTGAGAAACTCATTTTTAGAAGACGGACTTTAAAGATATGTGTTGTAATTGAAATCTAAAAATGCAAATAGTTAAAGTGCAATATAATAAAATAACAAGTATTTTAGATGTTTTCTTTCCACTTCTCAACTATGTGTTATGAAAAGCCACCTTAAAGTTTCCCACATTTAGTGGAAAGCAGTAGCAAACGTATTTCTCTCCTGCAGACGTATCGAGAACATCTGGAAGGACAGAAGCACAAGAAGAAAGAGGCGGCTCAGAAGAGCGGCAATCAGGTGACCAATGGACCTCGTGGGGTCCAGACGCAGCTGCGCTGTGAATTGTGCGACGTCTCATGCACCGGCGCCGATGCTTACGCGGCACACATCCGGGGATCCAAGCACCAGAAGGTTTGTTAAATGTCATAATGGTTAATTTGGCCATTTCAGTGCTCTTGGGCTTTTCAACATGTTTTGGTGTAGCAGCTTTTTTGTCACATTTGAATCTTTTCATTAAAATGCAACTGCTGTTAAACTTTCCCTCAGGTGGTGAAGTTGCACACTAAACTTGGCAAACCCATCCCTTCAACGGAGCCCGTTTTCGTGAGCTCTGCCCCTGTTGCTGTGACGATGACTACTAGCAAGACAGCGGCGAAAACCACTCCCACCCCTACATCGGTGGCGCAGAAGACGCTTGCGACAGCTCCTTCCAAACTCACGGCGTCTCTTGCGAAAAAACCCGCCACTGCTAAAGTTGCCATCCACAATCATTGAAAATATTGGTACTTTTCCTTATAAAATAAAATTATGAAAAAATATCACAAAAACAATATATTAAAATCAAATAATATCAAACTTTCAAAATTTAAAAAGTTATATTTCTGCGAATTATATCTATTTTGCAATTGCACAAGTACAATATATAAATAAGTTTTCCAAATTATTAAACTAAATTTGTTCACATTTGTGACATTTACATTGGAGTTTTATGTGAATTTATTAAAAAAATTTTATTTGCAGTTGCGACACTTTACATAACGATTTAGGACCTTTTTTTTCCGTAGTGAAACATTGAACGGAACGAATTTTCGAATGTTGGTGTAAATCATTCGGACTACTATCTGTTTTTTCAAAACATTCAATTTTACGAATGAGTAGTGCATAAATTTTTCGCATTCATGAGAATTTAAGCAGAGATTAAAATGATTTTTTTTTTTTACATAGATTTCGCAATTGCACAAGTTTGTAGTATAAAACAAGTTTTCTGAATGATTAAAATGATTTTGTTCGCACTTGCAATATTTACACTGGAGATTGTGCGAATTTATTATAAATTCGTTTGCTGTTGTGACATCGTTTTCCGTAAAGCGTGAGCAGAATTAATTTCTGTGTAAATCATTCGGACTACTATTTTGTTTTCAAAACAATTAATTTTACAAATGAGTAGTGCAAAAAAATTGTGCATTCAGGAGAATTTACGCAAGAGTGCTTTTTTTTAAATTTTTTTACATAGCTTTCGCAATTGCACAAGTTTGTAGTATAAAACAATTTTTCTGAATAATTAAAATGATTTTGTTCGCACTTGCAATATTTACACTGGAGATTGTGTGAATTTATAAATTTGTTTGCTGTTGTGACATCATTTTTCGTAAAGCGTGAGCAGAATTAATTTCTGTGTAAATCATTCGAACTACTATCTATTATCAAAACAATAAATTTTACGAATGAGTAGTGCAAAAAAATGTAGCATTCAGGAAAATTTACGCAAGAATGCTTTTTTTGAATTTTTTTTACATAGATTTCGCAATTGCACAAGTTTGTAGTATAGAACAAGTTTTCTGAATAATTAAAAGGAATTTGTTCACACTTGCGACATTTACACTGGAGATTGTGAATTTATTATAAATTCGTTTTCTATAAACGTTTGTTATAAACAGCGTTTTTTGTAAAGCGTGAGCAGAATTAATTTCTGTGTAAATCATTCGGACTACTATCTGTTTTCAAAACAATTAACTTTACGAATGACCTGCGCAGAAATGGTTCGCAATTACAAGAACTGACAATAATGGGATTGTCACAATTGCACAAGTATGTAGTATAAAACTACTGAATGATTAAATTATAAAAATTTGTTCGCATTTGCGACATTTACATCGGAGCTTATGTGAATGTTTTATAAATTCACGTGCAGTTGGGACAGATTACATAACGATGATTTTAGTAATTATTTAAGATTTTTTTATGTAAGAATGAATTACACAGAAATTCTGTCACATTTTCGATACATAAGTTTTACAGATAACTGATGAAATCGTACTAAACTTGTTCAACTTTCTGTGTAAATAATGCGTAAAACTATCCTTGTTACTTTTTTTGCGAATATAAGTTTGTGCAATCATGCAATTGCAACAATTTAAACAAAAATTGTTTTACGACTGATTTACATAAGAATTTTTCAAATTTTGTGCAAATTTATTTAAGAAATGTTGGTAAAACTTCACAGTAAGGTCACTTTTGTTAAATACATTATTTGGCATAAACTAACATTTTGTAATAAATGTATTAAGTTGTTTGTTTTATCATTAATGCATGTGAAAACATTCTATGCATTCTTTTATTAAGTTGTATTTTTAATAACTAACATTTAACAAAGATTAATAAATGTTTCACTCATCGTTGCATTAACTAATTTTAACAGATGTTAACAAAGTTTTATGAATGATTTACAATGACAGTTTATGTAAGAATGTTTATAAGGCCTGTTTCCACACGTCTCATAAATGAAGCACAATGTGTTTAAGCTTAGTTTTGGTCAGAAAAAATAGTCATAAATCCCTGAGGTTTCCAGTGTACAGCAAAGATTAGTTTTCTTCTGCATTTCATTTCACCTTCTTATCTTAATTTCACCAGCACTTACGCAATCAGTGGTCACACTGATCGCAAAAAAAATAGATGATATTTCCTCTTTAGTGTATCACTCACAAAACCCACATAATGCATCAACACAGAAGTCTTGCTCAGTCTTTTTGCTATAGATGTGATATTCATTCCAGATAATGTTGCTCAACAGTTTATGAGCTAATAGAAATAAAACAAAAAACAAACACAACATAAACAACATAAAAACATTGGTAGCAACATTACAAACAGAAAACCCACATAAAAAAAAAAAAATAAAAATTCAAAAATACTAATATCCATTTCTCTCCAGGCAGCAGAACATCCACATCCGCTCCGGTAAAGATGGAGGAGGCGAAGCCGTCTGTAGTGAAGACGGACGCTTTGAGTGAAGACGAGGATGGTGACGGTTCTGGAGCTCAAGGAGACATTCAGCCTGTGGGACACGATTATGTCGAAGAAGTGAGACCGTTCAGTCAAATTATTTCATTATTTGCATAATGCATTGAGTAAAACTTGAACAAAAACAGTGAATCTGTCTTTTTTTTTACCCAATGAATCAGTCAAATTGATTCACAAATCATATTTATTAGCAAATCAGGATTTCTTCTAGTAAATGTGTGACATTCAGGGATAATTGGGTATTTGTGATTCTGTTGAGGGATTAAAGTCTCTGAATTATGTGAAATGATTAAAGTCTCTGAATTATGTGAAATGTTTTTTCCCTGTACAGGTTCGAAATGACGACGGAAAGGTGATTCGCTTTCACTGTAAACTGTGTGAATGCAGCTTCAACGATCCCAACGCTAAAGACATGCAAATAATTTACATATAAACATACATCATTAAAATATAAGAAATCACACTTATAAATATTAATAATGACAATATTTATTTAATTTTTTAAATATATGTAAGTATATTTCTATATATTAATAATGATTAAATTTATCAAATAATAAAAGAAAATATATAAAAGTAAATTAACACATTGAAAAATTCAAAATATAATTCGTTTTTTATTTTATTTAAAACTTAATAGTCTCAAAAAGAAAAAAAAAATTTAAACACTAAATAAAACTAATTTCTTTCATGATATAATTTTTTATATCGTATAGCATTTTTGTATTTAAATATATGCATGTGTATTTTATTATATAATAAACTAAAGTATGCCTATTGTGGAATAAATATATTTTTTAATTTTCTTTATTTGTTTTAGATTATTTTCTCATTTTATTTAGAAATTGGACTCAAAGAAAAAAACTTAAGAATTATTTTATATTTTAACTATATCATTAAATAATTAATTTTATACTTGTATATTTTTGTATATTAATATAATTATTAAATTAAACAAATAATTATTTTGATAAGTTTAAATACTTAAAAAATTACTTGACCAATGAAATTGCTTAATATTACTTGGGTTTTCTCATTTTATTTAGCTTTTATTCGTTTATTTATTTTAATTTGATGAACTCAAAGAAAAACTTTAAGAGATTTTTTTGGCTTATAAAGTGATTTAACTGTTTGACAAAAAAATATTTAATTATCTTATTTTATTGTGAACTTCATGAAAGATCAGGTTATTCATAACAAATGAATTGTGAGTCTATAATCAGTGCAAAACAGCTTCACTTTATTGAAATGCTTCAAACACAAGACAGTCAAGCTAACATTATAAAACCGCTAGTAAAGACTGTAAATCCTGCTGGGCTGCAGTTATTGACAAGTTTTTTTTATCTAATTTTCAGAAAAAAGTGAATCCAGACCTTCCTGTGGAGATCAAGCCCAGTAATCGAGCGCGGAAACTTCTGGAAGTCAAACTGCGAAAGCAGAAGCAGAAATCTGGGATGAAGAGACAACATGAGGATGAACAGCGCTGGCACATAGAAATGAGGTCGTTATCAGCTTTCAATTTACTTTAACACCGAACTCTGTGAATATTTGAGATTTTCACAACTTTTAATGAATGTGCATCAAAAATTATTTAAGTCACTTTGAATATATTCATCTATATATATATATATATATATATATATATATATGTGTGTGTGTGTGTGTGTATATGCACAAAATCACATTTTCTTATTAAATTGAAATTTAGCAATCTATAATAATTTTTATTGTATTTTTACAAATATGTAATAATTATAAATATAGTAATTTTCACATCATTACAAAGTCTAAACGTATACAACATTTTTCATATAATTTAAATTTATCAGCGTAATAATTTAAGTGTTCATTTTTTGCAAATATTATATATAATATAGATTCATTTTTAATGTAATAAAATAAAATTATTTTTATTTTATTTTTTAGCAAATACTTTTTTTATAATTGTGTACAAAAACATGGTTTAAGTCACTGAATAATTAATTTTTTTTATATTAAAGAAAAATCTGAAAAAAAAAAAAAAAAATATATATATATATATATAGTCACTGAATAAATCATAATTTTTTATATTCAGGGAATATAAAACATGTGTATATGTGTGTGTATATACACAATTTTTTTTTTTCATATATTTACACACACAAACACAAGCATTTTTCATATGATGGTTATAGTTTGGCACTCTTGAAAAATTGAGTACATATTTTTCTAATATTGTATATAATAATTCTCATCATTTTGTTACACTGAATGAGGAGTGTGTGGGTTACAATGGCATTAATTGTAACTTGTAATAATCATATTTCCATGTGTCGTCCCGCAGGAGGTACGAGGAGGACATGTACTGGAGGAGAATGGAGGAGGAGCAGCTATACTGGGTGGAGATGAGGCACCGAATGGCCCCGCCCCCTCTCATGGGCCATCCCAGCATGCCCCTGCCGCCTCTTTCGGTAAATACACACGATGACATTTCAGACAAAAACTGACCATACAAAACTGACAATCCTCCCATTTGTCTGTAGCCCCTGCGACGGCCCGATTCGCCCGACGACCGCCACATCATGGCCAAACACTCGGCCATCTACCCCGTGGAGGAGGAGCTACAGGCCGTCCAGCGAATCGTGTCGCATTCTGAGCGTGCGCTCAAACTGGTGTCTGACTCGCTGCTGGAGAAGGAGGCGTGTCCCGCGGACGACGACGAGGCGGACAAACAGTAAGGACTCCTACTAGCTGGCTTTCTGTTCATGCTCTGGAACAGTAGAGGGAAGTGTAGACTCACATGCTTCCTCTTGGACAGGTCGGAGTCTCAGGCTCGTGTTCTCAAAGGAGTCATGCGTGTGGGAATCCTGGCTAAAGGTCTGCTCCTGCGCGGCGACCGCAACGTCCAGCTCATCCTGTTAGCGGCCAAGAAACCCACCGCCTCTCTATTGAGAACCATTGCGGAGCAACTGCCCAAACAACTAGCGGTAAGCTTGTGTTTTTTTGTAAGTTGCTATGCATGGAAAATAAATGTTTTTGTCGAAGGTGCTAAAACTTTATTAACTTCTGACCTGTCTTTGCACTTGTTCTGGCTGTTGTTGATGAGAAATCACATGGTCCCAGATGTCATGGCAAGATTTTATATAGCAACATGTAGCTGGGTGTGTGGTTTTACGTTTAAGCTTGGCTGTCTGGTGCGTGTATCTCACTAAGAAATGTCCAAGTCATATTTCACACCTGAATCAATTTTTTTTTTTTAATAATTTTTTTTTACATTTATAATATTTCAATATATTCCAATTTATTCAAACTTATTTATACTTAAAATTAAAATGTATTATATTTTGCATAAAGCAATTTTTTTTCTTTTTTATCTTTGACAATTTATCATCTGCTAATGTCATTACTGTAATGCTGAAAAAAAAAAAAAAAAACATTTGTTTTTATGAGGGTTTAAAAAAAAAAACTCATTACTGTAACATGCATAAAATTATATATATATAAAAAAATAATCACAGTTTAACAAAAAATAGTTTTCAATTAAATTATTATATTAAATAAGTTTTTCCAAAATTATTTTCCTGACAGTTAAACATATTTCCTAAAATCTCATTAATGCAGCACAAAACCTCATTAAATTGAGATTGTTGTGTATTGCGGTAATGACTCAATGCATGGGGAAAATGTGCTAAGTGTCATGAAAATAATGTCAGATCTTACAAAATATACTTTACTTGATGCAATCAGTAACAAACAGATTTCACATTGCAAGTAATGAGATTGACACGGTTGTGCATTGCGGTAATGACTACCTGAGTGAGGAAAATGTGCTAAATGTCATGAAAATTGTCAAATCTTAAAAATATGCATTGTTTACTTCATGCAAAATATATATATGTTTCCCCCCCTTTGATTTTTGGGATGAAATATGACCCAGACGTGTTTCTGGTTGTTTATTGTGTGATCCACCCATATATATATAATTCAAAATAACTGCAGATAAATGAGCTTTTGACTTTGCTCCTTCTGCTGCTGTTGTGGCCCATGTATCTTTAACTGATCTTTAGTTCCACTGCCTGGTTACGACACCTACAGAGAGAGACTGGGGCGTGAACTTCATTCACATATGCATTATATACCATTAACCCTTGCATTATCCAGCCATTTGAGTGTGGCAATTACCACTGGGATTATAAGGGACAAATTAAGGCCCCTGTATTGACCCCCGCCGTCTCCTCTGTAGTAATGCAAAGTGTCCTTTTAACCGGCAGACCTTTTCTGAAGATCAGTATGAGGTGCAGGTACACCCTGAGGAAGCCAACATCGTCATTTTTTCAAGCAAGGAACCAAAAATGCAGGTCACCATCTCTCTTACCTCGCCAGTGATGCGCGAAGACCCCGTCCCCAACATGGAGAAAGGTTAGAGAACCCGTGCTTTCCCTCAGCAGCACTATGTGTTCCCTTGGTTCACAAAAAATACGGATATTTCCATACAGAATTGAATTTTCCATCAGTGAATTGGCCTTCCTGTTCATTTCTTCCCCCCTCTTTCATTTTCTTTGTGTTTTTTTTTTCCTTTCTTTTGGTTCAGTCCATTATTTGCCCTTGTTCGGTTTAGCATTGCTTTTTGAAAGCGTTTTAAGGAATCACAAACAGGATCTCTGACCTTTCTTTACCACTGTGGCGCAAATATTGTACAAGTTGTGTTGTAAGATACATGAGCACTTCAGGATGAGAGAGATGTTTAGCTTTGACCACAGACTTATTTTTAGGCCAAGTTGTTCATGTACATATAAATGTGGTGGTGACTGATTTAAAGTCTTGGGAGTGACAATCGCATTTATTTTTGCACGTGTACAGAAAACAGTCGATCCTACATCACGCAAAATTGTGATTCTTGACATTTTCATGTTCAGAAACAGTTTCTAACGATTAACGGTGGCTAATATTGTTAGTAACAATTTATTATTAAATAAATATTATTAAAAATATTTGTCAATTAATTTTATTGTAATTATTAATTTTAAATATTAATTTAAATTTTATAAAATGTTATTTTTCATTTTTTATATTAATTTATTTAACTTTTATTATTTTTTAACAGTTAAAAAAAGCATTTCTCGCTATATTATAGTAAGTGTTGTTTATGCTTATTAAACTGCCGCTTGTAGTTATAAATTACATTGTCATAATTACGTTTCTGCATTCGCAACTAGTTGTTTTGGTTCATTTTTGTGTATGCTATGCAAATATTATGTCAATTTGCTTTTAAGTACCTGAATTGTTTAAAAATAAATTCTTGGTTAAAAAAAACAATTACTTGGTAAAAACAAGCTCTTTCTTAATATAGAAATTTAGTTGTAAAATACGTTTGTCACTCCTGTACATAATAAAACTATGCAGTCACTTTAATATTCTGGGTCTGACAATGTACGAATAGTTTCACAATAGTTTGCATGATAGCAGCAACATTTTGGTGTTTTGTGTCTGTAAATAAGACAAAACCTAAACTACAGTTTTATTATTATTTAACGTTGGAGAAAATTGATTTTATCACAATGTGGCCTAAAACAGTTTCGTCCTCTCATCCTGAAGTTTCTGAACTTCTGAAAGCTTCTGAAATTCCGACTTGTAACCTGAGGTCATTGTTTTTTAATTTTGTTAACGATATTCTCAATTCTATTTCTTTCAAACAACCAAAAACCCAAAGTGGTTCTCCACACTTGTCTTGTTTGGGTTTGTTAATCATGCATTAACAGACCGAAGCAATAATATTTTCCATTTTTGCATAACATTGCAACAGTTTTTTTAGGAACCTGGACGTGCGGAAAACCCCTCGTCTTGTGGCATTTCAGTGATGTCACTTTGTTTTGACGTGTGTTGTAATGATCACATTAACACAGCCTATTGCCACAAACCCCCTAAAAAAAAACTCTGTGTCATTTAATCAACAGTAATTTTATATCAACAAGATCTACTTACTTTTTCTTATGATTGCTAAATGATTAAATACAATTGACAACGTTTCCTACATGTGCCCTTGCAGCCTCAGAGAAAGACCCTCCGGATGTTCTCAGCAGGACCAAGTGCCTTGAGAATTTAGCGGCTCTGCGACATGCTAAATGGTTTCAGGTAAAAATAAAATTAAAAACGGCTTCGAAAGTTTACAATAGCTAATTTAGGATAGGTTTGAATTGTGGTTAATATTTTTGGCCAGTAGGCACGTTATCTGTAACCTTGTGAAAAGTGTCGGAGACGCTCCTTTGTAATTATATTTTGCTATGCTACAAGCAACTTATAATTTAACATAGTTTCATTGTTAAATTGTAACATTAGGCGTAACGTTAAAAAAAATCTTTCTGAAAAGTAGTAGCTATTCTATAAAGTTACTAGTGAAAAGTAGCTCGAATACAGTGAATTTTTTGAAGAAACGTTATTTAAACACTAAATTGACTTCGTTATCGTTATTTAGAAAGCGTAATTTAGCTACCGACATGCTATTCACTTTCGCTTAAATCCGAATCGTATTCTATGTAAGTGTCGCTTCTGTCAACGCAAGGTTGACTTCATTCATAGCCAAGTTTCTAAATGTGTCAGAACACAATTAGTAACGCAATACTAGCGCGTCTTATTTTCAGTATTGCCACAAGGGGCACTATAGTGATCGTTAGCATAGACTTTTCTTCTACAGTCAGTTTTCTCTTTCAGTACCAACCTTTGGAAAGGAATATCGCTGAGCAAGTCAGCTAAGTTGATGTTAGCATGTTAGCTAGCTAATTACTTGAATAATAAGTTGTAGTTAAGCATGTACAATGGAACTGTGTCTTCGCGTATTTCTGTGTGTTCGAGTATGCTTTTGGTCTTAGACTCGGTTGTTTAATTTTAGTAACATATTGGCATTTTCAGTTAGCATTTACGGTTTATATTAACTGTTGTTCGCAATTATTGTCACGTATTGATGAGTTTTATCCATAGGCTTATGCTAACAGTCTTCAGTCTTGCGTCATTATATTACAGTAAATTATAACTAGTGCTGGGCAACGATTAATCGCGATTAATCGCATCCAAAATAAAAGTTTTGTTTACATAGTATATGTGTGTACTGTGTATATTTATTATGTATTTATTATATTAATCGTTGCCAAGCACTAATTTTAACATATTTGAGTTAGACATGAATAAAAAATTATTTCTGAAAAATTAGTTGCTGCTTTTCAATCTACTAGCAAAGGTAGCTAAATATAGATACATTTATAAAGTATTATTTAAGCACAAAATTGACAAAGAAAAAATAGCTATTGGAAAACTTACAAAACTGTTTGAATTTGTATTGTATAAACTTGAATTATTGACAAGCGGCATTTATGTACAACTGAATATTATGTGGCATATTAACCTGAATATTAAACTTTTGAAATGTATTTAAAAATACGCAGTAAGTACTTTCTGTACGATCTGAATTTCTGCGTATTGAATTTTAGAATATTGAATTTCAGAACAAAAAATTTGCTGTTTGAAAACGCATCTTTAAAACTCTGCTATAAAAAAATTCAGGTTTTAAATTTCAAATGTTCAATATTCAAGTAAAAAAAAAAAAAAAATCAAATTAAGAACTATGTTAAATGCCACATAATATTCCGTTTCGATAAATGCCACTCGTCAATGCACAATAATTCAAAATTATACAATACAAATTCAAATAGTTTTGTCATATTATAAGCTCCATAGTTAACTAACTAAATATCTAAATAATTTGTAGTTAAACGTTAACAATGGAACTGTGCATTTGCGATACGAAGTCTGAGTGTTTCCGAACTTACGTAGAGTATCGTTTTGATCTTAGACTCAACCGTTGAATAATTTTAGTAGCATTATCATTTAGCATTTACATTTGTGTTGTTAACTGAATTGCTGGTGTTTTTGCAGCTGTGATTGTTGCGTATTAATGAGTTTCGTCCACAGGCTCGGGCGAACGGTCTTCAGTCGTGCGTCATCATTATTCGGGTTCTGCGGGATCTGTGTCAGCGCATACCTACCTGGGGCAAGATGCCTGACTGGGTCAGTTAGCTTTGTTTGCTAACAGTGTCTTTTGCTTTAGCCGGTCACATTCGTATTAACTAACCGGTTGTGTTTTCTTTCGCCAAAAAGGCCATGGAGCTGCTTGTGGAAAAAGCCATTAGCAGTGCATCAGGTCCACTCAGTCCTGCAGAAGCTCTACGGAGGGTCCTCGAATGCATCGCCACCGGGATTCTCCTGCCAGGTCTGACCAGTCTTAGTTTAATTTTTATATATATATATATATATATATAATTATATATATATATATATATATATATTATTATTATTAATATATATATATGTGTTATATATATATATATATATATATAAGTCTATATAATATATATATAATATATATATATATGTGTGTGTGTAGATATAATATATATTATATTCTATATATATATAGATATATAATATATATATATATGTATATATTGATTGTAGCTGTCAAAAGATTTAATCCACGATAAATCGCATCCAAAAATACAAGTTTTGGGTTTATAATAATGTGTGTGTATGTAGATATTTATATTATATATATAGATGTATATTATACTATAAATATAAAAAAAAAATAAAATCAATTTTTTTCCAATTAAAAAAAAAACAAAAAAAAAAAATAACCAAAAAATTTAATTAAAAAAAAAACGGTGGAAGCAAACACTATATTTTGGATGCATATCGCGATTATCTTTTGACAGCACTAATATTATATACTGTTATATATATATTTTATATATATTTTGTTTAACGTTTCTTTTTCTTTGCATAAATATATAATATCTATATATTGTCATTTAAGTTTTATAATTTTAGTACTTTTTAGTTTTTCTAAAAGATTAATCACTATGTAGTGGCCACGATTTAGCTTATTAATTGATTTTTTATTTAAGTTTTAAATAGTTTGTTTTGTTTACTTAATAAATATTGTTTGCCAAGTTTTTATTGTACATTTCTAATTATTACGTACATTTTATATATTATTTGTATGCCCACTTTTTCTAATTAACGTACGTTTATCTTTAATCTAAATTGTTGTTTTAGTTTAACCCCTCATGTGGTGTTCGGGTCAATTTGAGATTTTCTGTTTTTTCCGAAAATACTACTTAATATCGCTTTGGGACTGAAACTTAGTGACTTTTGTTGTCCAAAGGGTATAACTACATCCAAATTTTTTTTTGGAAATTTTCAATACTTTTTTGTGGGGTTTTTGTTACCTTGTTACAGTGCACTTGTGGTGTATAAATCACTCATTATACCATATTTTCACTATAAATCACTCATTATACCATATTTTCACCCAATCTTGTTCAATCTTTGGTCACTTGTTCCTTTCAAAACATCTGATTAATCGGAAGCCTCATTTATCTGACACTCATTTTTTGAGTAAAAAACAATAATTGAGTATGGAAATATAATATGAAAAAAATGGCGACTGTACATAGTCTCTAATGTTTCACAGGAATTTTGTTTTGAAACTTGTTTTGTAAAAAATATTTTCACCCTTGTGGTGTTTTCCCCGGTCAAAAATGACCGGCCTTATAGCTTATAAATCACTCATTATACCATATTTTCACCCAATCTTGGTTCATCTTTTGTCAACTTGTTCCCTTTCACTTAGGACTTTTATATTTCTGTTTTGCATCTGATTAATCGTGGGCCTCATTTATCTGATTAGGCATGGTCAAAAATGGTCACAATGCCGACCATTCAAAGTGAATGGGAGAGACTGAAATAACAGAACAATTTAGATTTCGGAGCCATGTTTTTATTTTTCATGTACACATGTGAGCATATGTCTTGCAAACATCGAGCCCTTGGACCTGTGCATTATCGCTTTATACACACGCTACCCATGACACACACATGTTTTTTTTTGATATTA
Source organism: Cyprinus carpio (assembly GCF_018340385.1). Classification (NCBI taxonomy): domain Eukaryota; kingdom Metazoa; phylum Chordata; class Actinopteri; order Cypriniformes; family Cyprinidae; genus Cyprinus; species Cyprinus carpio. Next base: position 2,734,808 of record NC_056593.1, on the reverse strand, counting down.
CACACATTTTTTCCACAGTAGAAAATTTTACCCTAGCATCTTACTTTATCCAGACATTACCACACACACACACACCACACACACACACACCACACAGCACACACAAACTTAAGAATCCCTTCTTTCAGTTCTTGTTTCATCACAGCTTCCAGACAAAATTTATGACATTTTGTGTTTGGAACTGTGAGGTTCTCACACGAACTACTATTTAAAATATACATCATGCGATAGCACAGGCATATATAGCCTCACCACCTTGCTTTCTTCAGCTTATCACTGGAAGACAGCTCCTCATCCGTAAATTGTTTAAGCTCCGTAGCCGATTCAGTTGTGCCTTCCTCTTCAGTCTTAACTGCAAGATGCTTTGCATTTCCCTCCTCCTCACTAGTTTCCTGAACAAAAATCTGATTTCTAACATCATTTTGCTTTGCCATTGTGCTAAATAATGACAAGGCACGGTGATGTGAGGCATTTATTATGCCTTTGTTTGATGTGCTTTGTTCATTTTGGTTCTAAACACATTTCCAAAACAAAAATGTCATAATATTTTGTCCTGGAAGCTGTCAAAGTTTGTGTGTGTGTGTGTGTTTTATTTCAGTTTTCAGTGATAAAGGTATATTAGATGTTAGGGTACTAATTTCTCTCTGTGGAAAAGAATTGTGTATACTTTTGTGTGTTTAAACATGTGTAGATAAATTATCGATACAGGGTCAAGGGCTCGATTTCGACATTTATGTGCATAATGGAAACATTTTTTTTCTGTTATTTTCAGTCTCTCCCATACTTTAGATTCGTCATAGTGATAATTTGGACAGCTTCATTGCAATGGAACCTGTTTTAGTTAACAATAACAAAAATCTGGGGTGGGTAGGATGCAATTTTTAATCATTTTTGACCGGAAACTTTATGTGCCATATTTTTTATCAGACTTAAAACAAAATCCTGTTTTTAAATATGATCAACAATACCAATTTTCTGTTATATTTCCAATTTATTTTTAAAAAAAATACAAAAAAAAGACTCAAAAAATGCCTATTCTCAAATAAATGAGGCCTATTCTTCAGATCATTTATAGTACTCTAAAGAGTACAAGTAAAAAAGAATGAATCCAAGTGAAAATTGAAATTTATAGTTGCCTTGGGCAACTAACCCACATGAAAGCTAAAAAATATTTCTAACAGTTGAATACCTACAACATTTATGACACTTTTTTTTTTTTTTTTTTTTCATTGTTCTAAGCTTCAATTTATTTTTTAATAGTTTTAGTTAATTTTAGAATAACAGGGCAACATTTTCGAATGGGATAAGACGAAGCAGATTTGATATGTTTCAGCTTTTGTTTTAGTTAACAATAACAATCTGTCACTTCATCTATTTTTATCTTTATTTTTTAATAGTTTTAGTTAAAGGAATAAAAAAAAATTGAAATATTTACTTTTCAACTAACAAAAAAAAAATAATTTTATAAAATTAAAATAAAAAGATATATTTTTGTCACTTCATTATTTTTTGTTTTTCTAAATATTTTATTTAGGTTTAATTTATTATTGTTTCACTTTTACTTTTAGTTCTTAAACTTATTTTATTTCAGTTAGTTGACTTATTTTGTTTTTATACAATTTTTAGTTTTTAAACTCAATTTTCACTTACGTTTTATATGTAAAACAAATACTATTCATAAAAATCACATAACAAATAAAAAACAAAATAAATTAATAACAAAATAATAATTTTATATCACTTAACAAATACGATTTTTAATAGTTTTAGATTTAGTTAATAACAAGATGCAGTAGTTGCCTTCTAACTATTAAAATACATCACAAAAGCATCTTTGGCAAAACGTTTTGTAGCCCGTGTGCACTTACATTTATATGATTGAACCGTGTGTCCACCCCTCAGATGGTCCAGGTCTTCTTGACCCGTGTGAGAAAGGTCAAACTGACGCTCTGGGAAACATGTTGAAACAAGCTCGGGAGGACGTGACCGCTAGTGCTCAGGTACTAAACGAGGCTCGACTAGCCAACATTTCCATTTGCGTGATCCATGCTCTTCTGAAAGCGACGTGTCCTTGTTTTTCAGCACACGCTACGACTCCTAGCCTTCCGTCAGATCCATAACGTCCTCGGCATGGGCTCACTGACGGTCTCAAAGGCCGGAGTCCGAAACCGCAAGAGACGACACGACGGCAGCGACTCCGGCGAGGGAGAAGCCGACAGAAAGAAGGATAAAAAAGACGATTCTCACGACCCTTGAGACGTCTGCCTAATCTACACAAGCTGTCATGTCTTCAGAAATGTATAAATATCACTCAAAGAGGAAAAAATACAGCACTCGATGGTTCCGTTTTCCAAAAGCACTATAGATGGAAAAAACTTAGTCGTTCTCCTTTTATAAAGCAGTGTGTCTCTCTATTACATCTGAGCTGAAAATAGGCAGTCGCTTCTCTTTTTCAGCGTATCAGATGATGACTGAACGTCGCTGCACATATAATAATACAGTTACATCACATTAGCTCTGTTAGGCACTTTGACACATTAACGGCACTTAATTAAAAGCTTTAATTATCCTGACACAGGCCAGTCTTTTTTATGTTTACATCATATATATATATATATATATATATATATATATATATAGATATATATATATATATATATATATAAATATAATATATTCTTTTTTTTTACACAGTGGGGCCCAAAACTCATGGAAATAAATTTGTAAATAAATAAATTAATATGAAAATAAATTTGTTTTATTTTTTTGGAAAATGTCAAATGAACATTAAAACATTAAAATTAATAAGAAATATTTAGATTTTTTAATTTCTAATGAAATTAAGTTAATTTATTGACACTGAATAAATAAACAGATGGTCATTGCTCTCAAATTGTTTTGGAGAAGATTTAATTTTTAACTTTTTTTTTTTTAATTTAATTTTTTTTTATGGAAAAATGAAAAGTATCAGATTTTGGATCCCACTGTATAAAACACAAAATATTTAGATAAATTTATAAATATGAATACTATTCTATATAATATTATTATGATGTATTATATAATATTATGTATGCAAAATTAGTTTCTCTCTCTCTCTCTTTAAGTTTTTAAAATAAGTAGTTATTAGTATTGACTAATAAGCTGTTAAAAGCGACACGGTTCAGCTTTGTGTGGTTGTTTATTAACCCAACACTGGATTTATACACTTTTAGGCGTCAGATCTGTAACTGAGGAAGAAAAGAAATAAAAAAATAGACTTCTCTGCTATCATTATTTTTATTTGCATACTGAATAATCGCTCATTTGAGGGTGAGAAGCTGGCGTTTCGACAGGGTATGGAGCCATTCTCTTTAGTGAACGACGCGAACACACAAGATAAAGTCTGTGGTTCTTCACACGTGCCTGCGGTAAAGATTTAAAGTACTTGAAACGTGAACGAGGAGGTGAATTTACGGTTCTTCATGTTGCAATATAATGTAATGTAATACCTCTTTATTCTTACAGTTTTATATAAAAGAGTCAAATCTAACGAGAGATGCACAGTTTGCTAGAAAGATTGCTGTTAGTATATTGAATTGATTATTCATCTATCGCCTGGGTTTGCGTTCTGCCACCTGTTTTTATGTATAATGCAATCATTTCCCGGTGTTTTAAAATGTTCCTGCTGAGTGTTTGTTCTCGTTTTGTAGGACTGTGAATATGACATGAAACATTTGAATAGGTAGCTGGTGATTTTTTTTGTTTTTTTTCTCAGTAGGAATATAGTGATGGTTTTATAACCGGGGTACTCAATGCTGCTTCAGGACCCAGACGCGGTTAAATCTGGACCGACGGAAAAAAAAAACAAACATTTGCTAAATTAATAACCCCAAATTAATTTTCAATGGGTGTGAGCAATTGATATAGCGTTGAGGTGTCTGGTTTGGCTGCTCAATCTATGTCCAATCACAGAGTTGTAACAGCGTTCGGCTTATAGCATACGGCCCGCCACTACGTCACTACCCCTCGCCATCGCTAACTCAAGGGGTAGCCAGATTTATCTACCGATTCACAATCTTCGGGCCCCCGGGGCAGGCGCAACAGGCATTCCTAACCATTGCGAGCACAGGTGCAAATATCGATAACTGCCATTTTTTGTTTTTGCAGACTGAAAGTGAAAATGGCTCGTGCTCAAAGTTGGCCGCTGATAAAAAAATATCAAGTTGATTCTGAAAACCGCGAGTTTTAAGATAGTGCGGTGGACATATAAATAGCATTCCGTGATTCCCCGTTGGAAGCAGAGAAACCACTGTGTTTTTAATTCTGCAAACCGAGGACGGTAGCAAATCAGTCAAAAGTGGTAAACGTAAAACAAACGCATTATGAAACCAAGCATGCACATTTTTTGAACAAAATTACCTCAGAACACAGAGGTAAGGGACCATGAAAATTTAAACCAGACTCATCAGCCTATGAAGCTACAAGCAGTGCAAATAGTTCGATCAGCACACAACCAGGAGCATGGGTTCCATGGGAAAAACACAATAAATCCTTCCTCTGAATCTGAAAATAGTCAAGGAGTTTGGTGTTATGTGAAGTGGTGACTCCGCTCTGTTTGAATGGCCGCAAAAGGAATGAAATAATCCCGAAAATAAGCCAATACCCTGATTATCTGATCCACTTCTTGCAAGACGAACTGAAAATACTTGCTGATGGATTTTGCTTGACACACTTAGCTTTTGCTATTAAAAAGCCAAATTCATTTCATTGGCTTGGGATGAAAATCCACAGACAACACAGACCAAAATGGCACAACTCATGGTCTTTGTCAGATTTTGCTTGATGCAGAAAAGGGATGAATGTTTCATGAAGAAGTTTTGGGTCTCAACAAACCTCCATGGGAACACAAGGGGGGAGACATTTATGAAGCAGTGACACAGATGGCTTAGAGGGAAGAGATGATAGGACCTGAACAATGTTGTTTCCATTTCCTTGCTCTGATGGTGGCATCCCATGTATGATTGGGAGAGAAAGGGGGATATTATGTCCACGCTCTGGAGAAACTCACACCTGACCTCATGACATAAAGACATACACTACTGGGGCAAATATTCAATTCACCAGATGGTTTTGTTGTGCCAGCCTTGGAGAAAAGTACTCAGAAATAATGACAACAGTCATGAAACTTGTCAACTATCTGGAGCATCCCTCTCTGCTCTGCAACAATCGTTTTTGTGTGCGCTCATTTTTAATAGAGGTGAATGCCACATTTGATGATTTGCTCCTTCACAAACGGTGTCCCCGGTGGCTTAGTAAAGGCAAGGTACTCGAGCTGGTTTTGGGCACTGCGGAAAGAGCTGGAGACATTTTCTATTGAATCAGAAAGAGTGCAAAAGCCAAACAATTTGTTGGTTTTCATGAAGAATGAAGAAGACATGGAAGGTGTTGCTTTTTCTAATCTGACATTACTCCCAGCTCAATGACCTTAATATAAAGCTCCAGGGGCAAAAACAGCACAGTGGTGGTGACCTCATGTCCGCTGGCACCGTGCTTTGCCCAGAGGAATCGGGAGGGTCTTCAAATTGATTACTTACAGCAGACACCTGCTTCACTTTTACCAAGACTTTTGGATCAGACTGCAGGAAACAGAACCGTCATAATTCGGCTGAATTCCTGGAAAAGCTGATTTAAAATTTTCCAAAACTCGCTTGTGAAGATTGGCCCCTCTGGCAAAACTAGTCGTGTTGTGTGCATCGAAAATCCATTCTTTGGTCAAAAATGTTGCAGAATTTTTTCAACTGAAGCCAAGGAAAGTCTTCCCAGGTCCCAATGCTGCTCCTCTGCAACCAGAGCTACTGAGACTCCACGAAAACCTAGCACTGGCAGGAATCGCACTGTGACCTCTGTTACCGGTCTGGCGAAGCATGGTTACTGCAGTAAGGTTTTCCCTCTGCAGAAGATGGCCCTTCAGATTCTAGCCATGGTTCCCTCAACGTACGGCTGTGAAGCTGCCCTTTTTTCACCAGGAACTGGGTGAAAAAATGGCTTACCGCAAGCACCCGTGCACCAAATGAACACTTACAACACAATCAGTTTGACCTCCTCCGCCTGGCCCCTTTCACCCTTTGATATGCCAAGTTTTTACACAACTGTTGGCACACAACGAAGGTGTCACCTTTCACACTAACAGGTCTACCATGGTAAGTTTTTTTTGTGATATAGTTCCAAAATTTTTGGGGAATGCTTTTTTTGTTTGTTGAAGTGCTGTATTTGGAATGTGATGGCACTGTTTTGCCCGGACCTCGACTAAAACAATGGAAAATTGGTTAAGTGGACCTTTCAATTTATAAGATTTGAGGTACCCTGGTTTATAATCTTGATCTGTAGGTATATGCACATTAAACTTTTATAAATTTATTTCTATTATAACACTTTTCCTTTTGACTTTTTTAGCACAAAATTAAAAAACTTTAAAATTTTTTATCAATTTAACTTAAATATTTAAATAGAATCATTTTACACATTTTGAATAACATCATTTTTTTTTCCTGTCAAGGGGTTATGCAAAACAAACAAAAACATTTAATGAATAACATCATTATTTTTACCTACCAATTTATATTAAAAATTAACAAACTCATTTTTAAAATACTTTTTAAAAAATGTATTGATACTAATTATTTTCACATTTTGTACACGACTCATGGTTTAAATATACTTAAAAAAAAAAAAATTATGAACTGAACCATTTAATATATTATTATTAATTATTAGTAATTATTATTTTACTTTTTTGCAGTCAAGATTTTCTTGGTGTGTGACGTATTTAGGATTTTGCAATCTTCTCTAAAGTGCCAATTTAGTGTAATATTGTAATAAAATTCACAAATCATATTTCATTAACTTTTTTTTGTACTTTTATTTATTTTGAGTGTTTTTTTCTTCTCTACCATCACCATTTTTTAAAGTGGCTTTGTGGCTTGATATTAATTATTGCTATTAAATTGTGTATTGGGTTTTTAAATTAAAATGAAATTAGCACATTTGATTACCACCCATCATAATATAAAAAAGCTTTGTGGCTTGATATTAATTATTGCTATTAAATTTCATGCTGTGTATTGGGTTTATTTTTAATTTTCAAATATTTTCAGGACATTTTCTTTGTTTTGGGGGCCATTTCTCACCATTTTAATCACACCTTTCTTTGTTTTGGGGGCCATTTCTCACCATTTTAATCATCTCTGCAATGACAAAAATTTGTGTTTTTGAGTTTCTGGAATGAATTTTTGGCCTTTTTTTCTCTAACATTTTTAGAAACCTAATTTAGATGAAGTACACCATTTTACACGGCTGTAACATGCTAAATCATCAAGCCCAACCTTTTCTTAAGTGCTTTTTCCCGCAGTTTCTCCATCAGGTCTGAGGCTCTTCAGATGTGCGGTGCTCAGTAAACCCAAGGCGATGAGAGAGACATTCTGCTAAATATTAGCTGACACCTCGAGATGTTTTCACACCTCACTTCTTACTACTTACTCTATTATTATTACTCTGCTATTACTCCAGAAGAACTGGACGGCAGGAACGCAGTGCGTCGCCAAAAAGCAGCACCACAAACCTAGAGCAGGTGAAGCAGTGTATCACAAAGGAGACGTCTTGACACTCGGACCTGGAACAGTAAGTTAAGCACTTTTCCTAAACCCATTCTCCCAAATAAAGTCACCAGAGGTTGACTAAAGTTTGTTTTCAGAGGAAAGGGGAATACAGAGCCTGACATAACACAACGGGGGAGGAAGGACTGGTCTCGGGTTCGAACCTCAGAGAAAGGCCCTCCTGATAGACCCCAAATTAAGCCTGATGCCGTTAGTGAGCAGAAACCTGAAGAACTGCTACTACACACAAAGAAAGAATGATGTTAGTTTTTATCATCATATAATCATAGATTGTTTGAGGTATTTTTTATTGTATGTATTGATTTTTATTTTTAAGAAAAATATATTAACTCTAAAAATGTCTTTTTTGAAAATGTTAAAATTAATTCTAACTATCACTTTTTTATTTTTTGCAGTAAAGGTCTAATTAATATGTATTTATTTAAAAAAATAGATAATTTTTGGGCCTTTATCAATTCTTTCTTTCACTTTTTTATTTTTTGCAGTAAAGGTCATATCGAGGTTTTATAACTATTAAATAATATATACAAATATTCTACACATAAAACAAATATAAAGCTACAAATTCAATTAAATATATAAATTATTTTTGTTTAAAGTTTAAATATACGTATTAAATAATATATACACCTCTATATAAAAAAAATAAAATATAATTTTCACATTTCTTTATTTTTTAATCACTCTTGTGACAAAGATATAGCTTTTTTAATTTTTACATTTTTTTTTTTTTTTTTAATCACATTTCTTTTTAATGATTATTATTTATAATAATAATATATTTTATTATTTTCACATTTCTTTATTTTTTAATCACTCTTGTGACATTATGTGGTGCAACATTATTTTCACATTTCTTTATTTTTTAATCACTCTTGTGACATTATGTGGTGCAACATTATTACTATTGAAATTTTTTTTCTCTGTGATTTTACATTAATTTATAACATTTTGAAACAACATTTTGAAACAATAAATTTAAAAAAATTAATAAAATCAACACACACTCACCTCTTATAGACGTTGTATCAGACCAAGCTGTTGAAGTGTAAGTGTGACTTAAAGAGCTCCAGAAATACCTGAGGATGCATTTCTAGGAGTGTAACAGTGTAGATCTGGCTCTGTGTTTCAGCCGGCGGGCTTCTGGATCTGTCCGAGCTGACCTCAGGAGAGGGAGAGTTCAGTGGTGTGCTTTCCTTCTGAATCTGAGGCTCCTGTGGACTATTGTTGTAGTTCTCTCAGTAAACCACTAGAGAGCAGCTTTTGAACAAGACATATAATTAGAAACGGAGCACTAGCTTACTGCTAAGTGCACACTGTATTTAAAAATCTGTAAAAAGTGTATTATGCAGCAGTATGCTACAGTCACATGACCTCAGTACATTGTGTTTAATTCAGTGAGTGGTTCAGTTTCATTTTAGAAATAAATTATTTTATGCGGTTTTAAACCAGTTTTTATCTTGGCAATCCAGTGCATCATATAATTATTATTTTATATATATATATATATATATATATATATATATAATATTAATTTAATATATATATATATATATATATATATATATTTAAAACATTTTTTTTATAAAATAATAATAATGTGGTTGATAATACTTATAGTACATTTTTAAATTGCTACAAAATATTAATTTAATATATGTAATATTACGTAAAAACTTGAATGCTTAAAATAAAATATTCATTATAAATATACTGATTAAATATATGAATCAAATTAATGTAGAAATATATATTGTATATAAATATAATAATTACCTATACATTTTTTAAATTAAGTAAATTAAAATATATAAATATACAATAATAAAATTATTAACAACAAATTAATAATTTAATGAATAATTAATTGAATAAATACATAAATTCAATTCACTATTTTTAAAAATGTAATTCATGTAATATTATTAAAAGTATAAATATATAACATTATATATAAATATAAAATATTAAATAAATTAAAATCTTTTATGCACTATGTATAATTCATTAAGTTTAAATTATATGTAGCCTAGCTATGAATTTGTAGCTATTTATAAATATGCAGGGTACATGTTTAAAAACAAATATGCATCACACGCGCATACAAATCATATACACTTGAAAATGAATGAATGTATGTTGTAAGATGTTTTCTCTGTATGAATCTGCTAATATTTCAGCTGTGTTCGAGGGTGAATACGCAGTCCAGAACATCAAATGTGACGTAACCGCTCAGGCCTTCCTGTCATGACGTGAGAGCACTTCCTCCTCCGTGACCTGCTCTAGGTCTTTATTACATATTCATAATGTCCTCTTCTCCAGAAATCTCCACCATAAGAATCTGGTGCGGTTATTACTAGTGATTCTTCACAATGGACTTGACCTGGTCACCGAGCTCATGACGAAGGTAATTCCTGTCAGAGGAGTATCTGTCAAACACACGGAGTCTGATAATGTGTTCATGAGTCGACTGTGTGCCGTCGCAGGGGAATCTGGTGAATCTTCTCCACACACGAGGACGTTTAGCGGTTCACAGTATTAAAACCCTTCATTTTAATACAATAAATCAATGCAACATTCATTTAAATATAGAGGTGCATGTCATATTTCACTCCAAAATCAAAAATTCAATATTTTTACATAACCAATTAAACCCATTTTCCCCTCCATTCTCATTGCCAAAATGCAAATCCTGTTTAATAGTTATTTAAATGTATTATTTTTTATTATTTTGAAGAATCATGAGAATAATGATGATTACAAAAAACTCAACATGCTTATTATTAATATAATACTATTTTGTATGACAGTAATAAGAGTGACCTTATTTAAAAAAATTATTTTTATTTAAATAAAAATTATTTATTTATTTCGTTTTAATTATTTGAATTACATCAATACTTTTTTTATAGGGCTTTTTTTATTTTTTAGTATTATGATACTGAGAATTTTATTTTATTTTTTTATTTAATAATATTATTTTGTATTACAATAAAGTAATTTTTGTATTTTTTGAAAATACTTTGAGAATTATTAAGTTTTTATTTGTTTAAAAATAGTTTGCTCTATTAATTTATTATTCTGTATTTTTTTAATAGGCTTTTTTCTAATGTTGTGGTAGTTCCTGATATTATCATAGTAAGAATTATTTTAAAAATGTATTAAAATAATTTTCTTCAATATATGCATGCATGTGTGTGTATTTATATAGAAATAATAAATATACAAAGTACACACATATATTATGTGAACAAAAACTTTTATTATGGATGCGATTAATCATTTGACAGCACTAATATATATATATATATATATATATAGCATTAAGTATAATTTGGGAGAAATGTGATTAATTGTCATCAAAATAATGTCATATTGGTCTCAATAATCTTTCCCAGCAATTTTTAGTTTTGGAAGAAATAAAGTCTTATTTTATTGTTACAGTACAGCATATAATACCAAGATGAAATACCTATATTACTTAATATATTTTATACATATATGCATTTTTTTTTTGTTGTTTTGCATTTTATTTACTATTTATTATCAAAATAAATACAAATGTGAATTTGGGAGAAAATGTGCTCAATTGTCATCAAAATAATGTCATACCAATGACTTCAATTATTATTAGCATAAAGAAAATAAAAATGACAAATTTCCTTTTTTTTCCTCCTCAATTTTCATTATCGAAATGCAAATATTGTTTTTGGAATTAAATACATGAAAAATGTCCAGACACATGGTTATTATTATTATTATTATAATTTTATATTTTATATTACGGTAGTGATAATTATTTTGTTTTTAAAAAAATAAATAGGCTTTAGTTTCTTTTTTCCCCTTTTCCTTTGATTTTAGGGTGAAATACGACCCATTATTCCTGACTGGTTTCTCACAAATGCTGAAATTCATTATTGCACATGCTTCATTATCTGCTTCAGTCCTCAATGAGGTCCTGTAAAAAAAGAGACTTTCTGCTCATGTCGTACATGCAATTCAGAAATGTATTTATTGTAACTACAGTAATACACACATCTACAGGAAGTCTTCTATTCTAATCTCTCTTTACATTGATGAAACGTCACTTTTATCTGTTTTGTGCCATAATTGTACAGAAATATGTCCAGCGACTCAAAACTTAATAAATCGAGACCACAATGTCACAAAGACTTGAAGGTTTAGGACTCTTTTCCTGCCAGACAGGAAGAAACCACCTGTCCACCACCAAGAAGAACCTAAACAACATTCCAAAAATCACATCCCAAATTATCATCATATCATATATTCACTAAATCCATATTATAAACCCATACTATGTCATTTTACATGTCATTGGATTGGTGTTTATCTGTCACCCATGAGACGGTCAGCAGATTGAATTTCCCATCTGTATTCTGATTTAGAAATCCTCAGATAGGATGATGTGTAATTCCTCGAGATGATTTTAAAGGTCTCTGACCCGCTCGGAGGAGCAGATGTGGTCGTTTATGTGTGGGAAATAATTTCAAACATGAAGGGTAACTTTGTGTACAATTAAACAAGAACAAATTAAACAAAACAAAGTGAAGATTTCCATTTAAACTAGGACACATGAAGGGTAACTTTGTGTAGGATTGAATATGAGTGAGTTGCACAAGATAAAGTGATGATAATATGTTGGAAACGTTTGGTAAATGACGTAGAGATGAGATTTGTGCTCACGGAGAAACAGTTTCACATGTAGCATGATTCACAGTTTTGACCAAATATAATCAGAGAATATAAATCCATAAAATACTTGCAAGCAAAGATCTCTTACGTGTGGAAACCTGTTTCTGCCACATAAGAGAAAAAATACTTTAGTAAGTCATAATTATGAGATAAAAAGTCAAAATTGACAAGAGTAGAAATTATTGACACAAGTTGACTGTTTATTTCATAACCTTGACTTGTCATAATTGTGATTTTTTTTAACTATTTTATTTTTTAATCATATTTTCAACTTGTTGCCATAATTTACAACTTAGTATGTCATCATTTTGACCTTTTATCTTATAATTGTTTTATTTCAACTTGTCAATTTAGATTTTTCAAAATTTCAACACTTTTATCTCATTTTTTTTTTCGGTCATGATTTGTCATAATCATCACTGTCAGTATTTTGACTTTTTATCTCAAAATTATTTTTGTCCTAATTTTGATTTTTTTTTAATCTCATAATTGACTTGGTATATTATAATTAAATTGTTTATCTAAATTTCCACTTTTTATGTTGTATGACTTTTGATTTCGGCTTTTCAGAATTTTGACTTTTTATCTCATAACTGACTGAGTATTTGATAATTATTTAATTTATCTCTTTTTTACATCATAATTGGCTTTTTGTCATGATTTCGTTTTTTTTTTTTTAAATCATGATTGACTTAGGTTTTCATAATTATATTTTTTGTCAATTTAAACATTTCATAATTATTATACATAATCTTGACTTTTTATCTCATAATTGGTTTTGTCATAATTTTGGCTGTTGATTTCAACCTTTCATAATTGTGATTTTTTTTTTCTTCTCATAATTGATTTAGTATTTCATAATTATAACTTAATCTCAATTTTGAAGTTTTACATCATAGACTTTTTTTTTGTCAATTTCTACTGATGTCAATTTTGATTTTAATAGTTCTGAAAATTAGTTTTTTAATGGATGTCAAATTCTGATTTATTATAAGTCAAGCATGACTGTTACTGTTCCTCATGCTCATGGATTCATTTGTGAGGTTTTGAGAGTAAAAGTGAGACAACATCCAGTGCAGACGGGTGCTTTACAAAAAACAAAAATTAACTAATCTAATCCAATTAAATAAAAAATAAAACAACATACTCTACTCCAGCCACTACCTACTGGTCTTCTTTGGTATTACGTGTGTGTGTGTTTGTGTGTAATGTATTTGAAAATAATGTTTTGGGCTTTCAACTCGCATAAAGCTATTGCTTCAGAAGACTTAAAATACAGTCAAGAGAACTACTGTTTTTGTACTTTTATTTATAGTGCTTCATAGTCACCACTATGAACAACTGTTGAATGGAAAAGATCTTTTAAGCGTCTGTTTTAAGTGTTTGTTTTTGTGTGTATGTGTGTACCATGCTGTAATCGCTCTCTCAGTCATGGAAAGATTTACCTGGTGATGTCAGAGTGGGAGGAGCCTGTGGACCCTTTTAGAATATGGGGGAGGAGAGACCGTTTGACTGACAGGTGAGGCATCTAATCAGCCGATTAAAGGCCGAAGCACGTCAGCACCTCCCCAGGAACATCAGCTTTAACAACGTTAAGAGTATCAGATTAAGTGTTAAGGAGGAAAGTTTAACCTTGTTCTTTCTGGGCTGTGAAGCGCGTAAACTGTCTTTTGATCCTGCAGGGGCAAACGGGGCCATAAACAAAAAATAAGGGCATAACATGTAGCAGACACCTCTGAAAGTGTGTTACTAACAGAAACAAATATTTCTATTAAACCCATGCAAAACCATCCAAAAATTCACACACATTCACACAGTTTTTCTTTTTGCATATTTTTGCATATTGTTGAGCAGAGTTTAGGAATCATTCATGTCTGGTGCACAGTGGTTAGTACGTGGTGTAAGCATGTGTGACATCTTACACCGCACATTATTGAACTGACTGCTAGTAATTGCATTGGTTTTGAATTAGCATAAGGTTAAAGAGTTCATTTAATTTGATTAAATTAAACTGGCTAGAATTTTTAAGTCTCTTTCTAACAGAGCTGGGTGTAAGAATCTGATGCTGAATTCCAGCGTGATCCTCCATATGGGTGTTTGGTTAATCGCTGTACAGGTAAACTGCACACAGTCGTGTGTTCACTGGGTCGACAGAGGGGTCTTACGATTTAATCTACAGATTACTAAAAGATGTCAGGAGAACTGAGAGGACAACACTGAGGGATAAACATGCATCAGTCACTCTGAACAGGATTCGTCCATTTCCGTGTTTCTACTCACCTCCTGACATGCCATGCAAGTTCAGCTGAGGCCAAATATTGTTTTATTCTATTCTAGATCTTATCTATGCATGAACAGCTCTTAACACTCCAAAGAGAAAGGAAAACTTAAAATTGCATCATATGACCCCTTTAATCATACTAAGAGTTGCCGGTAACTGCAAATGCTGCATTTACGCAATAGCATCGGTAAGCAAAATTGCCACTAGTTTGTTATGTGATCCAAAGCGACTGCTATCCACCTTATTTTTCATGCAGAAGTAAGCTGTTTTCTGTAAATATGCAAGACTTCCGGTTCATTAGCTGCTGCGGGGAAATAACGAGAAGAATAACAAATTCCAGTAAACGGTAAAACTGTCTGCGCTACAAAGCAGTTTGTTTGTAATCAAGACAATACATTATAATAATATGGTAATAAAAACCAGTTTGCAACATCAAGCAGCAAAACGAATTGCTTTGTACAGCTAAAAACATCTGGAAGATAAATTTACAAATGAATGTGCCTGCTCTTACAGGAAATATAAGGTGGATATGGCTAACTGTCCATTAGCATTCATATTCTTCTCAGCGAATCTTGTTTACTGATCAAGTTTGCACATCTGTGAAGACCTCTAATGTCAACTTTTAATTGCCCCATTAAATCAAATTAGGAGTTTCGTGACTTTTAGTCCATTCCTGTTAGCTTTGAGGCTAGCATCTATATGCTAATACACACATAAAACGGACAAAAAATGAACACGGCTGTATTTGTTATCTTGATGAGGCCTCTTGTTGGCTTGGGCACACAAATGGTTTGTTCTATAAAATCTGGACGAACTCCAAACATACAAATTACCACTAGCAAGTAGCAAGTCATGCTAATGGCTGGGAATTAAAGCAAAAGCTATTGGCTATATATACAACCCAAAAAACCTTAACCCTCATTGTTGTCATTATTGTTATACTTATCTTCCTTGGAGTGAACAGGCCTTTATTATGGTTAAATGCAGGATTCACCAAGTCCATTTTATGTGTTATGATCATACACATAAAGGGTGGAGCTAGTTGTCATGGTCATGAGCGGAATTGAATGAAATATTTTCCATATACAAAACGTTGTGTACAACAGCTAACTTTCTGCCTCTCTTTTCTCCTTGCTTCCCCCGGTGAGCTGACACAGCTCCTCTGTGTTATCTGCTTTGCGTCTAATAGGATCAGAGGACTTTACATTGTCATCTGATAAACCTAATCCTCTTGATAGCTGCGCTGCACCTTCTGAGCCAATTTGTACTCAATTAGTGTAATGAGGAAACAAGCGCGGAGCTTCAGGAAATACATCAGCTTGAATAATTGTCTCTCGCCCCAGTCCCATTAAACATCAAACTGAGAACTCAAATCACTGATATAAAAATCACCTCTCAAGACCAAGAGTCTAGTCATGGTTCCCAACTGGTTGGACCAAGATTTGACATTCCCAATTCCCATTTGTTTATTGTATAAATCTGATGTTCGACATAATAATTCTCTCAAAAATTGAGTATATTAATGCAATTTAGCATTACTTTGGAGAAATTACTCAACATGTTTAACTAGCTTCCACCAAGTAAAACCAAGTTGCGCTTAAATGCTCTAAATATACGGAGACACATGACAATAAGTAGAAGGACTGGAAGAGGTATAGATGGATTAAAGGGGTCATGACATGAGAACCAATCAAATTCGCCTTGATCTTTTGACATATAAGCTTTATAAGTCTTTGTACCATTAAAACATCCTGCAAGTTTCATAGCTTAAAATGTCCTCCTCATTATAGCACATCTGATAAAGATCGCTTCATCTGCAAAGCAAAATAGTCTTAATTCTTTTCTAAAAGTCTATTTGATGTCTGATAGGAAATGCAAAATATTGCGCTCTATCGAAGAAAGCCCCGTCTTCTGAGTAAAAGAGCTAATCGCTAACCTTTAAAGTCACCGCAGCTGCCGTAAGAAGTCCTGGTTGCTAAAGAAACAGTCAGTGTTCGGACACATGCACTTATAACTGTGCATGCGCACTGGTTGGTCTAGCCTGAATTATACATTTTTTAAAAACACTATTTGAGCAAAAAATAAAACAACAACATTTATGAGACAGTTGTTGTCAAAAAAATTTAATCGTAAGCTTAGTGAACAGTTTTGGAGAATTTTATGTTTCCCCATTCAAAGAGATAGGAGCTACACTTGCATGCCTGAAAGGCGTTTCAAAGATGGCCACCGAGTGACATGTCTTAAAGGGACTTTGATACAGTACACAGATGCACCTTCACTTTCTGACATAGTCCATGCACTTAATGAGTTTGTCGACAATAGGACAAATAGAAGAGTGAAAGAACATTTGCTTTGATGCAGCTCGTTAATGCCTCTGAACAGACTTCAGAAAGATCTCAGTGTCAGTAACAAGTGGATGGTTTATTTTTAATGGCATCCCAGATTGTATTGGAGGATTACATGTTTGTTCGGAGCATTTTGTTTTGTAACTTACAAGGCACAATACAATGGAGAGTTCACATGTATGGAGAGTCCCGTAAGTAAATGATTTCATAATGCTTTGTCTGTAAATGCCGTTGAAACTGTTGCGTATGCAATGATATTAGCCAATCAAACATTGGCTGATTACTGACGAGCCTTAAAGGACCCGCCCCTTAAAAACTGATCATTTTTAGATGGAGGGTGAGAGTGAGGGTTAAAAATAATATTTTTTTTTGTGCAAAAAACTTTATTAAAGGGATAGTTCACCCAAAAATGAAAATTTGATGTTTATCTGCTTACCCCCAGGGCATCCAAGATGTAGGTGACTTTGTTTCTTCAGTAGAACACAAACCAAGATTTTTAACTCAAACTGTTGCAGTCTGTCAGTCTTATAATGTAAGTGGGTGGGAATCATGGTTAAAACATACAATAAAACTAAAAAAAAAACATACACAAACAAAACCCAAATTAAACCCTGTTGGCTCATGACAAAACACTGATGTGTAAAGACACAAAACGATCAGTCTGTGCAAGAAACTGAACAGTATTTATATCGTTTTTTACCTCTGATTCACGCAATGTCTGAACTGTTAGAACCTCTCCTTTTCTTCTTCTTCTTGCTTTATGGGGGATCGCAGACTTATAAATGCATTACCGCCACCTATCTCTCAAATGGACCATTAACACACTATCTACAATCTCAATTTGAAGTATCAGTGGTCCATTTGAGAGATAGGTGGCAGTAATGCATTTATAAGTCTGCGATCCACCATAAAGCAAGAAGAAGAAGACGCATCACGAGACTTCTAATGAGATCGCCCACCATTATCCTCAATCAGGAGAGTTCTAACAGTTAGAACTGACAATTAGCCATGATAAAAAATCCACATAATGATCCCTTTAATCCCATTTCTTTCTAGGAACTACCATTATCCTCAAATGCCTCATGAGCCAACAGAGATCTCATGCACGTGAGATGCAGCTGTACGATGAAACTCCAAGCTTTCCAGGTACTTCCTATATCCAACTTTGTCCTTTGAGGATTGACTCTTGCTCACAAGAGACATCTGTCTTGCAACATATAAGCAAACATATGGTTAAAGTCAATCTTTCCTGGAGGTCATTCATGTTGGCTGGGTTTGGCCACTTGCACTGGCTGTAACGTTTGGCTGAGCCAAGGGATTGTAGATTTCAGTGAGATCCGAGAGGTTGTTTGGAAGACATATTTCATGCAGTCTATTAACCAAAATTTCAGACCATATCTTTACTCTTCATATCTCGTCTCACTTCTGTACACTAACAATGACCCTAAACAAATACATTAGGTGAGCTTCTTCAAAGTATCTTAAGACTTCATTGAAGAGGGTTAGTTCAAGCCAAAAATCAAAATTTCATAGTCATTACTCTCACCCCTCATGTCGTTCCAAACCCGTGAGACCTCCGTTCATCTTCGGAACACAGTTTTAAAGATAGTTTTAGATTTAGTCCGAGAGCTTTTCTGTCCCTCCATTGAGAATGTATGTACGGAATACTGTCCACGTCCAGAAAGGTAATAAAAACATCATCAAAGTAGTCCATGTGACATCATAGGGTCCGTTTAGAATTTATTGAAGCATCGAAAATACATTTTGCTCCAAAAAAAAAAAAAAAAAAATTACGACTTTATTCAGGATTTTCTTTCTCTTCCGGGTTTGTTGTGAGCGCGTTCAACAACACTGCAGTGACGCCGCTGACGTAACGCCGCTGCTGAAGTGTTAGCTTTGTTATTGGGCGCCCCAGAGAACAACCGTCAGCAGCGTCGTACGTCAACAGTCACAGCAGTCGTGTTCACAACAGACCCGGAAAGAGAAGAAAAGCGGAATAAAGTCTTTATTTTTGGAGCAAAATGTATTTTCGAGACGCTTCACATAAATTCTAACGGACCCTCTGATGTCACATGGACTACTTTGAAGATGTTTTTTTATTACCTTTCTGGACGTGGACAGTATACCGTACATACATTCTCAATGGAGGGACAGAAAGCTCTTGGACTAAATCTTAAAATATCTTAAACTGTGTTCTGAAGATGAACGGAGGTCTTACGGGTTTGGAACGACATGAGGGTGAGTCATTTATGACATTAATTTAGATTTTTGGCTGAACTAACCCTTAAATAATACATTGAAGTCAGAGGAAATCTTTAGTGTCTTTAGCTTCATTGGAGGTGTCGCTGATTAACCTCCATCAGCCCTTCAAAGATGAAGACTTCTCCCAAAAATTGAGTCATACATACTAAGATGAAACAATAAATAACTAAAGACAAGATAAACCAAATCAAATCAACTATTGCAATTTTAATATAAAATAAAAATTATATACTGTACTTTACACACAAAACACATCTTCTCTAATTTACTACAGTCATGTTAATGGACGCAGTAAGATCGTTTACATGGATTCATTTGAAAGTGAGCGAGTTAATCTTGTTCCGAGGTCATATCTCTTAATAAGCACCGATCTCTCGTGAGTTTGCCTGGGTTAACTCTTTAATGAGTTTATAAAAGAGTCTGTGCTCATGTCGTTTGCTTTAACTACTTGGCTAATTGTTCTGCAGGTGATAGTATTGAGTATTTACTGTAATACCTTCTGTGAAGCCTGCAGTTCATGCCAAAATGTGCTCTGTGTGTCATCTTGTCAATATATGCAACTATTTACATTTGATATATATATATTTTTTGCAATTTATAATCATTGTAAATTGTATTAATCGTTGATCACATTATTTATACATTTATTTAGCATGTTTAAAAAGTACAAATATTTAAAATAAAAATATTTTATGCAATATTATGTATAAGAAAAATGTATGATAATACATTTATAATTTATTATTTATATAAGATTGAATATTTGTTTATTTTGTTAAGGCTCTATCATTTTCAAGTATAACTACTTTCTCTTTGGAAACACGCTCTTTGTATATCTTTGTATTCTCTTTCTCTTTGTATTTATGTGAGTAACAGCTTTCTTGTGAAAGATCTTTGTGAAAACTTTCAGTTCATCCTATTGTCACTAAAACAAGTGAATTTTCTAAGAGGAAGGAGAAACAGCTTCATTAGTGTCGCCCCCCTCCTGTGGGGTGAATTCAAGCTCGATTTAGAGCAATTACTTGAGCAGAAACCGTCTGTCAATCATTCTTAAGGGGGAAGCAGTCCCAATGAATGAGCTCCTGTAATCCTCTGCTATTATTTCCCCCCTCAAAAGACACACACACACACACACACACAACATCTCTCTCCACAACAAAACACACTAGAAAACCTCTGCACATTTGTATATATATATGATTAAAAAAGAGAGAGCAGTTGAGGTCGGTCGGGTTGTACAGTAGCAGACGGAGGCGTGCTCATCGCCCGCATGTGACCCGCTGCAGGGAGAAACAGGTGGATGCGGGTCAGACTGGAGACGGAAAGAGCACAGAGCATCTCGTGTCAGAGGTACGTCCCATGCTGCGGTCAATCTGTGCTGAGGAAACTTTCTTCCAAAGCACACTTCAATTATATGTCATTCTTGGGTTTTGATAATATACATGATATTACATATTGCAAAATATATAATTGCTATACTATTTATATATGCTATTATATACATGTAATAAATAAGATGTTTATATAATAATATTTCATATTTAATAATATGTATATAATACATTAATAAACATTTGTTTATAAAAATTGTAATTTATTTTCATATTTAACAATCTAAATTATTTTTTATATAAGTCAGTTTTAAGGGTTTAGATGTTATTTAAATCTGAATTGTGTATGTATTAATTCCACATTTGTCAGATTATCAGTATATTATAAATATAAATGTTATGTTAATGTTAATATAAATGTCTGTATGTCATATGCCAAAATAATCTGGTTTTCTGAGAATGCAGACATTATATTGTGTTGTTATATAATGGGACATTTACAAATTTTGCATATGTTTGCCTTTTTAACTTTTTTTACATTATCTGTAAAGGTAGATAATAGTTAGTAGAGCTTATTTTAGCCTACTAAACTATAAATATTGATGCACATGAGAGCTCATTAAGACACTAATAAACTCATGTTAATGAAGTAATCGATCTGAAGTTTTTTGGTGCACTTTTTGATTTTTATTCTTTTTGATGTCAAAACACATTAAAAAAAGATTGTGTCATTATATGGCTTGGATGTTTATTAATTGGGGATGATATATATATAATATATATATATATATATATATATATTATATATATATCATATATGTATATATAGTAGATGAGCTAAACTATACTAGACAAAACAAAAAAACAATAACAATAGAATAATGTTTACATTTTTATATTACAGTATGTGTAAAAATAGAAGTAGATGAGCTTATCTATACTTGCTTAGACAAACCATTAATACCTGGAGAATAGCTTATTTATTCTAACTATAAATATTCATAGTAATGACACTAATATTAATGAAGAATTTGAGCTGAAATGTGAAGAACTTGGCTTCTAAAACATTATTTAATGCACTTGTTAATTTTAGTCTCTCTTTGATGACTCCAACCAGGTAAAATCAATCTGTTTTGGATTCCTCCATCAGATCAAGTGGTTTTATCAGCTGTAGGGCCCCATCCCAGCCTTCGAATGCATTTGTCACTGGACACGATGAACATGGTGGATGACAGTTGTCTTTCGCCCAGTAACTTCCACGAGATGGTCAAAGCAGGGGGCGCGGCGGTGTGCACTCGTGTCCACAGCATAGATGTCATCCTGGGCTTCAACAAAGACCAGGATCCTTTGCTCAACCCTGGAGGCAATGCTGTAGCACACAAAGTTGGAGATGAAAGTCTTGGAGATCCAGGGAAGCAGGAACAGCGGGTACATCCCTACGGGCATCTGCCACCCCTCAGGGATGGTTCGGAGCAACCTACATTTCACGGTGAGTTCTTCATGGGTCAAATATCAAGTGTTTCTTGCAATCACTCCCAGACTAGCCTCATAGGATGGTTATTTAATACTTTAAGACACACTTTTACTAAAGCCCAGACGCAGACACAGACTACAGTTCTTATTCTGAGCCCTTCTGTTGATTTTAAGTTGACAGTGGCAGCTTGCCAGGGCATTAGCATCAAGTGTCACCTTAAGAGACCTAAACGAAAGTCAGACGCCTCTTTTTTACATAACTTACAAAACCGATGGCATGGTTACCTTGATACATTCTGTTAAAGTGCCATTAACACTATGGATTGCAGGAAGATGGACACTCCTTAAGGATGATTGTTTTGCTAAGAAGTTGTTCTTTCATTGTGCCTTTGACTCACGTCAATGTTGCCTCAGATGTTTCACCTAAAATTCCTTAGTGAAATTGTAGAAGATTCTTTAACATGCATTAGGATAGGATAGCTCAGATAATTTGGTCTTGGAAGAACCTTGAGAAATGGTTGACGTCTCAGACTTTGGTTGACAAGAACTGGGACATCCATTTGTTGAGCATTCAGTCTTCTTGTTTATATATATATATATATATGAGAAACTCTTGCAATTATAAAAAGATCTTGTTTTTATGGGATGTTTTTTGGCAGTGGTGATATGCCAGGCTAAATTGAGTCTAGATGTGTAGAGCGATCACATTTTCATGTCTTTACAAGGTCCTTTCAAACCTGAAAATAATTTGGCAATGGGGCTCATCCCTGGTTCTCATCCCCTTGTGGAATTCCCATAATCTGCTCCAATCTTAAACAAGATTGCATGCCGACATAATCATTTTTCCATTCTGCACCATTTTTTTTCCCGTTGGGCTTATAATTCATTTTGCTTCTTAGTCCTGTGATGAGAGAATGTCTTGCATGAGCCATGACAAGAGACAAGTCTGTTATTTTGACTCAGACGAGACAAGATCCTTTGAATGGTTTAAGCCTTTGAGATCGATTGTCCTCATTTGAAGCGAGTTGCCAGCAAGTCTGAGCGTTTTTATTGGGCTGTCTTGAATCTGACAGGCGGTGTGCTGATCCTTGAACCAGGATTGACCCTTGATTGTGTAAGTTCAGTCTATTGCATGTTAATGATGCTAGCTCCGCTAACCCAGAAAGCTTGTTCCTGTCTGATCATTAAAGCTTTATTCTAATATCGCCAAAATGAGGTGTTTTCTTGCTTTGTTTTCTGTGTTAGCCATTCTAACAAACCTAAATTGAGATATTATGCATTATTAGAGTTATTATTTCCACTATGGAGAAGTGTATTCAGATAGTCAGAATGTCTATGTTCATTAGCATACACTTCTCCCAAAGTGTGAACTTACCGTGTGCTGATTGCAAGGACAGTCACCCCAGGAAGCTTAAATCTGCAGTTAAGTGTCCTCAAGGACACAGTAATGATAAGGGTTCACTTCACAGTCCAGGTCATTGGTTGATCTTAATTGGAATTGAACCTGCAGCATTTCAGTTACTAGTAGAACCTACACCATTTTATTACTAATAAAAATGCTAACAGATATAAGTGTACTGCTATTATTGATGTGTAACACAATTAACATCTTTTAATAGTTTTTGCAGATTTCTGTAGATTTTCAGCACTGAAAATGTGAAAAATAGTCTGCAGAATCTATCCTGTAATTTTGCACCATGCTCTACTAGTTGGGCTTCACGATACTATCACCAATTTAATGTTAACAGTTATTTGTCTCGCATGTACATAACATTGCAGCTATTGTTAATGTTCACTTGTTCAGTCAGCACGTGTGCTGAGCTTGTTTACAATTGGACAGCAACAACTTAAGGAGTATATCAACTCATCTTGTGAGTGCAGTGCACAAATCCACTTGCCCTGATGACCAGTATTTTAATGGAATTAACTGAATTAGCTTGCCAACTGCCAGTAGATCTTTCCAGTTCACCCAGGTAAAGCTTTTCCTAGAAACATAACCTTATGTTGAGGACATGGGGTAGAATCAAACGAAGCCCTTAGGTAGATTAGGGCCTGGTTTACGGGGAAACTATCAGTGGAATTAACAGGCTACATCTGTTTCTGCTTGGATTATGGGATGGGAAACCTTCAGTGAAAGCCATGCCTACCATCAGTGACAATAAAACTGCCCTAGTCTGAGCCTGTTTATTACAAGAGATTTTTGCCAGGAGTATTATGGGATTAGAATCTCGGTTTTGGAAATACCATATCAGTAATGAATTACATGCAGTCCATATTTACCATCCGTAAATAACAGAGATCATATTAGGCATCTACTTAATTTTACTTCAATGTGAAATGGTTGTGTTGTGTTAGTGGTCAAGAATCAGGATTGGTAACATCAAGGTTGCTTGTTCAATTCCAAAAAACTTTGTTTCCTTATGACTCTTAACCCCAGGTTGCTCCAGTAGGATTGCAATCTTGCAATATGTTCATAGTGCAGTTCTGTTGAAACATCATGTTGAAGTCTGTCTAATATGGACTCTCAAGTTATGTTTTATGTTCTTCTGTCACCTTCGGCTTTAGATTCTGACATATTCTCCAATAAGTGTGACGGGGAGTTGGGCGATCTGCGGAAGTCCATTGAGAGTGACAGCAAGTCTCCAGATTCAGCCGATACAGAGCAACCCAAGAAAAAGCACCGCCGCAACCGCACAACCTTCACTACGTACCAGCTCCACGAGCTTGAGCGAGCCTTCGAGAAGTCCCACTACCCTGATGTTTACAGCCGAGAGGAGCTGGCCATGAAAGTCAACCTCCCTGAAGTTCGAGTGCAGGTGTGTTTCAATCTCTTTATGAAATTAAAAGTATCAGTTTCAGAGGAGATCATACCGTGTTGATAAAACCACTCTCCAGTGTACGCTGTGTTTCGGGAACTGGTATGCTGATCCCATACCGTGAGATGCTGGAGTTCTGGTTTCTCCTCACCTGGTGGCTCAATCACTTGCTGAAACCAACTTGTTTAAACTTCTTAACCAGCAAGGCCACATTCGTTAACAAGAACCAGCTTATTCTGCAAGACCAATATGTTCAAGCAGCTTCATCGAGAAGACCAAGCAGCACTAACCAGAATTCATACTGATTTCAGACTGTATTTTCAGTAGGGTTTCTAAAGATCATCCATGACTTAAATCCAACTTTGGTTGTTTCCCAGTAAGTTTGGGAAACAAGTAGTTTGATAGCACAGATGCTTTTTGTGAAACACCATCTTACTGGCTTAGGATTGCCATAACACGTTGATCATTTGAGGTGTCTGTGTTTGCCCAGGTTTGGTTCCAGAATCGGAGAGCCAAATGGAGGCGACAGGAGAAAATAGACGCCAGCACTATGAAACTCCATGACTCCCCCATGCTCTCCTTCAACCGCCCTCCAATGCACCCCACTGTGGGCCACATGAACAACTCGCTGCCCCTTGATCCTTGGCTGCCCTCCCCTCTATCCAGTGCCACTCCAGTGCACAGCATCCCAGGGTTCATGGGTCCTACACAAGGACTACAAGTGGGCTATGCCAATCATGGTTTCCTTAGCCCACCCCAACCCATGGCCCAAAGCATGCAGCCCATGGCGCCGCCTCCATACCAATGCCCTTCACCCTTCACTGACAAATACCCTCTGGAGGACGTAGATCAGCGCAGTTCAAGCATTGCCACATTGAGGATGAAAGCTAAGGAACACATCCAGTACATGGACAAAACCTGGCCACCCATGTGCTAAGACAGGGTACATCTCTCTTTAGCTGCGGGCCTTCATATTTCTTGGTTACTAATTGGTACTGAAGGCTACTCAAGAACCATGTTTCTTGTATTGGATGGTTATCTTATTCTCCAGGTCAGAAAAGGTTGTGCCAGCGAAATGTAGGCGCTAAATGACTTGTGTGCCATTTATTTATTTTTTTGCAACTGGATATAAAAAAAAAAAAACCTTCCAATCAACTGTTGAGTCTGGATGAGGAAAAACATTCTGTTTCATATATGTATTTGTAACGCACACATTGGCATGTTTTATTTCTTTCACTGTCCTAACAGGTTTGATTGGTTTTGGAGTGGTTTCTAAAACCAGAGTTACTGAAATGTGAATATGAGGGCGTGTTTTGCATCACATGAACTCTGTCTGCAAATTCACACTTCCTCCTGAAGGACCAGATGTTTTTGGTTTAAACAAAAGATAAATATGGTCAGCGGTTAGAAAAGACCTCTTAGACAGGCAGCTGATTTTATCCAAACCCCTCTGTTTGATCACAAAGGCAAGGCAAAGGGACAGAAATTATTGGTTTTGGGGGAAAAGTTTATACGCCTCAGTGTTCATTAGAGGCAAATGCTTATTGGCAGACCCATCTCCTGTACGTGCAGAAGAACAGAAGGGGAAACTATGCCATCATCCTTTCCTGACTCCCCCTTTGTTTGGGCCAGTTGATGTAAGTCTGATCTTTTTGTTTCAGCTTTTTTAGAGGGAAAGACTGTCAGAGACTGTCACTTTAAGACTCCAATCAAGATCAGAAGGTTTTTTAGATAAAACACCATCATTGTGCTTTAAGTCTCACTTTATGATGACTCAGAGAATAATTAACCTTCAAAACAGACCTGGCTTCAAAGGACCAATGTCATGTCCCACAAACACGCAAGTGGGATTCGCTGCTTATTTTTGAAAGGAAACTCACTCAGTTCATGTTGCCAGAGTTTTTGTAGCAATAAATCATGTGTAGTTGTGTTTGACTAACAAAGTTATGGACAGCTAGATATTGACTCCTGTCAGGAAAGGTATTAAACTTTAAAATTGATTGAATTACTCATTTGAACAAACTATGCTTACTAATAATGTTTTAAGATTAGCTGTATAAAGATATCAAGGACGAAGAGTTTGTAGATGTTATGAATATATACAGTTGATTGAACTGTATAAGCCAGTTGTTTTTTTGTTTAATGTTGCTTCCCACAGTTCTGTTATGAGGCCCTTTGGGCAAAATGTTAGTTTACAATCTGAATCTAATATATAAATTACACACACAGAATAAATAACAAAAAAAAAAAAATAAAACAACAATACAACAATCATTAATAAAAAAAATTATTATATTATTTTTCCAAACAAAACATGATAAATTTGAATCACATTTGTAATGTGTCCTAGATGTTTTTACGATTACCTTTAAATAAAGCAGAGAAATGAATGTCCACAAACGTTCTTAAGAATAAACAAATCTAGTTTCTCAGAGATTTGCTGTCGACTCGTCCATTCCTGGGAAGGTTGTTTGGAAGTCTAAGTCTCTGGTTGAACTATAGGAAAGACTGTCTATTTCAAAACCCCCTCCTGTCTCTGTTTCTCCTGACCTGTGGCACCGAGCCAGCCTGTTAGGAAGATGAGGTTCCAGTCAATCAGCCTGGCCCCTGGAGGGGGCATTGGCCCCAGGGTCCGCTGTTCCCTAATTGCCTCCTGACGCTGGCACATGGCACATGTTCAGGCACATGTTCAGAGTGCCTGGTGCTCGGCTGTATTCACGATGTGTGAGCAATGCTCTCGGACAGATGGAACACTATGGGGGCCATCTGGGGCCCCAAAAAAACATGTGCTGGGAAAAGAGCAAAGGGGTGTGAACGTGGGTTCTTTCGTGTTGTACAGTTTCATATGACGATTACCACAGTGCAGAAGGTGTGGACTAGCTTTGGTCCACATTTTACATTTAGGGGGATAAATAAAGAGACAAAAATTCTATAGACTTTAAACAAGGACACAAGCCGAGGGGAAGATAGTTAGCAACCACCAACCACACCCTAACTTGATATAAAGCACTCCAAACTTTTGCTAATCCATAAAAAACACTCTTTGTTAAAACACAACAAAAAATACAAAATCTCTAAAAACATAATATTTCCAAAAAAAAAAAAAAAAAAAACACAACACTTAAAAACACAAAAAAAAACCCAACTTACTTACCAAACAAATACATAATGCAAGTTACTTTACTGTCCATTTATTGACAGACACCAGTCCTGTCCGTTGTGTGTTGAGAGAAATCAGGAGTGAGGTGCAGAGGCACTTCCTTCAACTTTAGGCTTATTAATTTCACTTTTAGTGCAAAAGGGCCTTTACAGTTGCCAAAAATATAGTCACTTATTTTTTTTTATTAAAAAAACAAATAAGCAAGACCAGCCCATATGACAAAGTGTAACGTAATGCATTATTTTCCATAAAAAGTAAATAAATGGTGTAATTAGTCACTTATTTACGGAATAATGCAATATTGTAATGCATTACTTTTAAAAGTAACCACCAAGAACAACCTAGAACCATATACTGTAGTTCTACCAAAAAAACAAAAACAAAAAAAAAAACCTTAAAATAACCTAGCAACCGCATAACATAACACTCAGAAGAGTTTAGATAATGCATAGCAACACCTTGGCCACCACCAAGGAAAACCTAGAACCATATATTACAGTTCTGCAAAAAACACTCCACTAACACATAACAATATCCTAGGAACCGCATAGTAATAGACTGAAACTAACTTCGAAAACCCTAGCAACCGCATAGCAACATGCTAAAACCATATTGAACACTTTAACTACTGCATTGCAACACCTTGGCAACCACATGAACAATGTAAAAATCACATATTGTAGCAACATGCTACAAAAGCCCTCCGCTAACACACAGCCAAATTTTAAGAATCATATAGTAATGTGATAAAACTAACTTAGAACAACCGATCAATTGCATTGCAGCATAACTACCCAAACACTTTAGATAATGCATAGCAACACCTTAGCAACCTCCAAGAACAATGTAGAACCACATAATGTAGTTCTACCAAAAAACAAACAAACACTCCACTACAACATAGTAATGTACCAAAACTAACTAACAAGAACAACCTAGCAACTGCATAGCAACATGCTAAAAAACATACTGAACACTTAAGCTGCATAGCAACACCTTGGCAACCACCAGTAACAAACTAAAATCACATATTGTAGCAACAAGCTACATAAACGTTCTGCTATCACACGGCGATTTTCTAGGAAGCACATAGTAATGTTCTAAAACTAACTAACCCTAGGAACCACACAATCATTCTGAACACTTGTGTAGTAATGCTAATGTTAAACAGGTTGAATAAGACATTGGAATTGTGGGAATAATCAGCCCTTAGCATCTGTTTTGCTGTTGCAAATGCTATACATAGAAAAACATATTAGTACTGTGACTGAACTTTGCAGTGATCAAGGGTGGGAAGGCTGCTCATCAAGGTTAATGATGGAGAAAATCCCCCAATTAGAGCTTTTTCCCGCAGGCCAGGATGAGTTCAGTGTGAGGATTAGTGGCCGGGCTGAGACCGAGCAGCCACTGACCGCTGCACATCTTGGCAGACGGGCGGCTGGGTTGTGGGTAGGCATGCGTTCAGCTGGACTGGCACAAAGGAATCATGGGAAAGCAGCAGTTCATCCACTGCGAAAAGCTTTGTTCGCCAGGCTGAGGGAAATGTGCTGTTTTTCCACTCTCATGCTTTGAATGTGGGTCAGTCTGTTGTGTTCAAGGTCTGTTTTATAATCTCACGTTCAGTTTTTTAGTAGGTTAGATGCTTTAATAACACAGTTGTGTTTTGACTAAATTTGAAAGTAAAGCTTAAAGCTGTCAGGCTGACATGTCATCCAGGACTGAAACTTTCAAAATTGTATGAATGCATAAAGTTTTTCTCAAGATCATCTGCTAAAAATGTCTCATCATGAACTGACTGGAAAAATATTCCACAAATCACTAAAATAAAAAAACAAAATACAAAAACTAAGACCTAATATACTAACTAAGATACTAAGATGATTTCCTCTGTGCTTCTCAGATTACCATGTAATCTACTATAGGAATGAATCAGAATGAATAAGAATGTGGACATTAAAACATGAATATATACACACTGTGATTACAGATGTAGAATATAACGGTAACAATATTGGTATCAGGTAGTAATATTGAACAGCATCTTTTTCTAAAGTAGAGTTTAAAAGTACTGTAGAATATTTGCATGAAGAAATTTAAGACTTTGTTGCACCATTAATAATTGAATATTATTATTTCTATTATAATGCCGAAATATCTCTCCTTACTGTAATGTGAAAAAACAGTGACTATTAAAATTATACAACGTTATATAATTCATATAATACTAATATATTATTGTATTTACGTATTAGGGAAGAATTTATTGTGCTGTCTTTAATATAAGATCATTTTAATACTAATAAAAATGTTGAATAATTACTGTATACAGTAATTTGATATAATGTGAATCCCATTGGTATTCTATTGGATTTCAATTTAATTTTGTGAAATCTGGCCTGGGCGTGCTTTCATGACTTCAGTTTGATGAACTAGATTTAAAATGGTCATAATATCATCTAATATCAGCAATGACAAATAATTATTTGTGGTTCCTGTGAGCTATAACATGAAAACACAAGGTAAAACAGCATATTTTGCTGAGTGATCATGCAGTTATCGAGGGAAAATCCTGACGCTCTGCATCACAGGACACCCCCCACAGAGTTACTGTATTCATTAAGAACAATTAAGTCTCTAACGACTCAATTAATTGCATAATCTATTATTTTGCTCCCTCGACACGGCGCAGGCTGAACTTAACAGGCTGATGGGGATGACGCGTTCCTCGAAGGGGATAATACGGGAAGCGAGCGGAATTAATTGGGTTTGATTAAGCGAGGTTTTCAATGGGACACGGCTCTTTTCGCATGACATAATTAGAGGTCATGGAGAATGGGTGGGAGGTGATGGGCTGGATCTGAGGCCTGGCGCCAGTATTCTTCTCATCACTGGAAGTGAAAAGGGTTTTTGTCATCCTTTGTAAACATGTGGAGTGCTGATGATTAGTAGGACAGTTGGAAATGAAACATTTAGAGACATTATAACCTATATGAATGATTCTTCAGTTAGGTCTTAGTCTTCTCTAAAAATGACTTTAAAGGTTATGCCTTTTTATTGTTTAGCTGCCATGATTTATAATCAGAAAATCTTTTTTTTTTTTTAAACACTTTTTTTTTTATAAGAACTTTGAACTATGAAGAAAGGTTGAATTTGGAATGTTATAAATGTCAAGTTGTCACATTATATGCTATCTATAAGTAGGTAATATAATTTATAAATGTTAATTTATAAACTGCACATTTTAATTAATTACTAGTACAATCACACAGTGCATTTTTTATCATTTCTATTGGGCAAAACTTTTTATGCCTCTGTATTTTGCTGATTCATCAATTATGTTTGCCATTAAATCATCCATAATTCATTTTAAAAACAGATGTGTTGTGAAAGGTGGCTTTTACAGATAATATTTAATATTTCCCATACTGTGCGTGACAACACGCCCCACTACATAACCTTTTTTTTTTTTTTTTTTTTTTTTTTTTTACAAATATTACTCACACAAACACGTCTGGGTGATTCAATCAGCACCAGTTTGTCTGTAATCTAGTTACAGATCTAATCTGTGTGAGAGAAAGGCTCCAGATACTACTGGAAGCACCCGCTGTTAAAATCATCCCAAAAGTGAAGAGTTTTGTCAGTGTGTCCAGTGCGCTGATAGACTGACCTCATTTTGTAGAGCCACCTGCAGTTTCTGTTAAAGTATGTATGCACATTTAGCTTAAGAATTAAGGTCATTTGATTTATAGGATGATATTCCTTACCAGCTGAATGACTCGCTCATTAAGACAAAGTTCCCGCCACCTACTGGAGTAACTTTGAATCAGTTGAAAATGATTCACTGTTTCGAAGCACTATAAACTACTCACGATGGTGACACCTGCTGGTCAAAACTGTGTAAATGCAACAAAAAACACAGAAAAAACACATTTTACAGACCCATTAGCAATGTTTTATTGAAAGTGTGGTCAATGCAGTTAACAACCATTAAATCCCATTAAATATATTTATGTATGCTTTTTTTATTTTATTAATGTACAAGGCTTGTTTGTTTTATGGAGGGCTTGGCTACACAGGCCAATAAGAGACTATGAACTACTACTCTTGGATTTATTGTACAAATGCGTCATTAAAAATGTTTAAAAATTTAAACTATTCCTAAATCAGATAGGTCATGAGTTCACAGAGATCATTATCACCATACTTTGGCAGTTTGATACTGGTTTAAAAGAAATGATTAGCAAAGGTTTCGAAGCTTTTTGAAAGCGCCAATCACTGACAAAAAGAACTAACTGTTGTATGCAGTATAATATAATATACTATAATAAAACAGTGCAGTATTTTCTACATTAGATGATTCAACCGACTCGATCAACCACATTGATTCACTAACCAAACACTGCAGTCGTGTGTTTGTTCGGACACACAACTATTTTGGCTCATCTTGGAGCTAATTTCAGAGAGAGCAAAATAACTAAATGTAAAGTATGCGATATTAACTTCTTGTTTATTGAAGTGTTGTATGAACCAATATCACAAGTCTGATTTTGTCCACCATCAACCAGAGAATGTGAAGGGATACACACATTTAATAAAATATACTTCTGAAAAAAGTTCCTGTTAAATATTTGATTCTTCCAGACTTCAGAGAAACATAATTAAACTCCTGAGGAACATTTGCAGTGTGATTTCATTCTCATCTTATCATTTTAATGCAGAATTTGGTAGCCTGTTTTATACGACGGGTCAGTATTATTTTCTGAGAAGAAATCGACAGCTGGATGCAGTTGAGCTCTCGTTGTATAAAACTTAGAATATTCTTTTAACAAATATTTAGATAACAAAAAAAAAAAAATACTTCTGTCACTGCTCATGTGACATTGTTTAAATGGGTCAAAGGTAAATCAGTCCAAATGATCTGTAAGAACTTCCTGCTCTGTGACTTGCTAACCCTTTGTGTGCACCTCAGGTTTTCATAATGTGTATTTGATCCTGCCTATGATTTCTATCTTCTTTTCACAGCTATGTGTGTGTTTGTATTTGGTTTACATGTGGACATATTCAGAAATTAAGAAAATTGGTTCAGCTGTGTAGTGGCCGTTCTACATTGAATAACACCCTGGGCGAGACCTCCTTCGAATTAATGTGCTCTTGGAGCAACATTTAATGAAAAAAGAAGTGTAATAATTGGCAACATTTTAATAATAATATCTAATATTTCATAGGAATATTGATGTATAATTTATTTCCGTATTCACTGTCTCCCAAAATGCCTGATAAACATGATTTAAGTCATATAGTCCTCTACAGTGCACATGTATGAAATCAATGCCCTGTTCTGTAACAGAAAGTCATTTTTTGATTTGAAACCCCATAACGTTTTGACATAATGTCTGAGATGTCGGTTTATGAAATACAGTTTGACAGTTAATCCGATTTAAATTATAATTACACAGATTTGAAAATTCCGTTGGCTAATTATAGGGTCTAACGTTAACCAAACTGATGGAAATAAATAATGACTCAACTTGTGACAGTTTTGTTGCAAAGCACAATATTATGCTTAAATTAGATCTCGTGTTTGTTGAGTTAAAACCAAATTATTGTTGTATAAGCATAGCAAGCATCATAGCAAAAAGGCTAACAAAATTAAGAGTTAACATTAGCCCTTCATTCATGACATGGATACCGTAATAATCATACAGAGAGAACATAGTTGCATACCTTTAACTTTTGCTCATTTCTCTTCTTCTTCTTTTCTTTTTTTCTAAATTGGGCACCTGATGAAAGCACAGTAACTACACATCTGGTCAAAATTGAGTTAAGTCCTAAAAATGGGCTTTGTGACATCTGTTCTGTCTTGTGACAAAGTCTCCTGGTTCAATTTTGTCCCATTTCAGAGAAATGAGAGTGTCAAAATTGCAGTAACTACAAAATGCAAACTAATACCAAGGCAAACCACAGTAAGTGAAGTTACTGCGTTCTGGCTTTGTTTTCCCATTAGACACCACAGATACTGTGGGATCTGCCTTGGTATCCTGTAGTAAATGATGGTTGAACTCGCATTTAAATGCAAATATTTAAAGATGGGTAAGGTAGATAGCAAAATATTAACTCCTAGCAAGGCAAATGACAGCTTTATAATCAGTTAACATTAACTAGCCAGCCACTAGCAAATTAAACAGCCTAACGTTATGTTACCTGCATTGCTTCATATCCACTCTGACAACATAATACTAATCTGATTTATAATCGCATTGATGTTTGTTGATTCTGACATCTCTCCACATTTCTGGCAGCTAATCCAATTGTAATAACAAGTTAGCTGGCACTGGTAAAGTTATATAATTCATCAAAGCATTCTGTATGAAAGTTATACAGAACGTAGTCTGTTCCCTATTTGCAGTCATATGCCATATGACTACCAGACCATGCAAATAACAAATTCTTAACTGATAAGTAATCATTTGTTTTGCACAAATCACCATTTCATTTGTTAACACATTCGAGGAAGGGGAATCTTCTGCCACCCGGTCGTTCCCGGTTCACAGCTAGCGGGACTCGCGCTGCCTGCAATTCCCTTCACCGTCCGTGTTTTGATTTTGGCAAATCAGTTTTCGGTGAATGCAAACAACATGATTATCATGAGCACAACATCCAGCTAGGCAAGAAAATATGCAATCTACCTGAGGGATTACTTCTTTCACTATTTCACAGGCAAGTGGTTTGTGTGTAATGTGTGCGACATTTTTTGTATGGCATTAAAATTCCCTTTTGAAAAATTGCACATAAATACAATAAGCAAACAAATTTTATATATATGTATATATATATAGCTATATACAGTACAGGTCAAAAGTTTGGAAACATTACTATTTTTAATGTTTTTGAAAGAAGTCTCTTCTGCTCATCAAGCCTGCATTTATTTGATCAATAATACAGAAAAAAACAGTAATATTGTGAAATATTATTACAACTTAAAATAAAAGTTTTCTATTTGAATATACTTTAAAAAAATAATTTATTCATGTGATGCAAAGCTGAATTTTCAGCATCATAACTCCAGCCTTCAGTGTCACATGTAACATCCAGTCTATCACATGATCATTTAGAAATCATTCTAATATTCTGATTTATTATGAGTGTTGGAAACAGTTCTGCTGTCTAATATAGATGATGAATAAAAGGTTTAAAAAAGAACTGCATTTATTCAAAAAAAAAAAAAAAAATCTAATAATATATATTCTAATAATATATTTTCTTTACTATCACTTTTTATCAATTTAACACATCCTTGCTGAATAAAAGTATTGATTTTATTTTACTGACCCCAAAGAAAAAAAAAATGACTGACCTCAAATTACTGACCAGTAGTGTATATTGTTATTACAAAATATTTATATTTTAATAACATAGCTTCTTTTTTTTTTTTAACTTTTTATTCATCAAAGTATCCTAAAAAAGCATCACATGTTCTGAAAAAATATATTAAGCAGCAGAACCGTTTCCAACTTTGATAATGAATCATCATATTAGAATGATTTCTAAAGGATCATGTGATAATGATCCTAAAAATTCAGCTTTGCATCACAGAAATAAATGATAATTTAAAGTATAATAAATTTAAAAACAATTATTTTAAAATGTAATAATATATCACAATATTACATTTTTTTTTCTGTATTTTTGATCAAATAAATGCAGGCTTGATGAGCAGAAGAAACTTCTTTCAAAAACATTAAAAATAGTAACGTTTCCAAACTTTTTTTGACCTGTACCTGTACTGTAGGTGTATATATATATATACATACACACACACACACACACACACACACACACATACTGTATATACTGTATATATATTATTATTATTATTTATCTTTTAATTTTTTTCTGAAAATTTTATACACCTTTTATATACTTAACTGCAGACATGGACGTGGTACAGTACAAATATTTTGAGCATCCCTTATTCTGCCCCTTATTTTCCTTTATGGAATCCCTAGTTATATTGTCAGGAATAGTTTAAATTGTGTGAGTTTTGACTACTTGGTCTGTAATTATTTGCTTTTTCAATAAAATGAGCAAAACTCTTTGTGGTAAAAGGAACATTGCGATAAGATGATCTTGAGGCTTACTAAGTAGTAATTTTAACATACACAACATGCAAACACCAATAAAACTATTAAAGTTATTAAAAATGTCATGTAGTAAGAAACACAAAAAGAAATCTGGATGAACTAGTTTTTTTATCTGATTTAGTTTGTAGATACTGCACTTTGCTTTTACAATAATGTTTTAGTTGTGTAAGGTCATCCAAAGGCAGAGTGCAGTATCTGCATTTTAGTGGTCAAAGGTCACATCAATGGTCATGGTTTTTATCTATAAAAAATTTCATCCTAAAAAGGCTTTAAATGGATGCATTGCCACTAATTTACCCACAACATGTTTGACTGGCTGATGTAAAAACTTTAAAGGCATTTTTCTCAGTTTCAGTGTTTGTGGGATTACTGCACTTTTCCTTTGTAGGGCAGTATAGGCCTATTCATAATAATATTATGAATGAAATGTGCGTTATTTGGAAGAAAGTCGTGGTGTGACTGACTTTAGCCCACAAAAACCGCTACTGCACCTGAGCAGGTGTTTCAAATACACATTCCTTTTTTACAGGTAATCAAAAAATCATATACCAGTTGAACCAGTTTATTTTCAAAAGTGAAACAGTTTCAACAGACTCTATTTTGTAAAAGGGAACAACGTGTAGAACACCAGGAGAGAAAAGCTGTTTGAGAATAATGTGAAACCGTTTGAGAAAGTTCGGTTTAATGCAGCTGTCTAGACAACTGAATGAATTTTGTGTTTGATGATCATCATTGAGACAGAGGTAGGTTTGAACCAACACATTTCTAGATTCATCATCAATTAGTTAATCAATATGAGTCAGGATTTGCAAATACTGCTAAATAATAAATAAATCTTGCTGTAATGTATTTTCCAGATGCTTTAGTCTCTCCATTTTTTTCTTACTCTTCTATAGTTTAGTAGAGCCAGAAATGACTCAAATTTCATACAGTAACCTGTTTGGTGTAAATGTGAAGAGTGATTCCTCAGAGAGACAATGAACAGCAGCAGCTCTACTGACTGATTGTGGATCTCAGTGGAATGGGGAATGAGGAAATTAAAAGTTTAAAAGTTTAAGATCAAGTAATGAATGGATTCAAACAATCAGACTGATTCTAGGTGCTGTTTTTGAATCTTTTGAACTTGGATATGAGCTGAACAGCTTTTGATGGGTGATTATTCATCCAAAGCTTAGTGGTTCAGAGTCTGAATGTGTTTACAAGGAAAAAAAAGGTGTTAGGAAAATACATATTGTTTTATTAGATATTTTAGTATTAAGTGTGGCATAAAAATTCAGCATTTTCATTATTTTGTCTAAATAATTCAAATTTAGTAATATATTTTAATGTCTATTTCTGCAGCACTGTTGGTAAAATGAGTCTCTCACATAGAGCAGCATCTCCAGAACCCACCTGTGTGTCTGTGAAGAGTGATGAATCCATAGGAAATCCCCCAGATCTCAGAAATGGACCAATATCCCCTGACACATTGGTGATGTGAGGAAATCAATGATTCTCTATCAGCATTTATAATATAAATAATCTGGGTTATACTATGGGGCTGCTGAATGCTTGAATCTGATGTTCTAAGGTGTGCGATTATTTTCAAGGGCCATTATAATGAGATGAATTCATTAAAGAATATCTTCTGTCTTGTTTATTTAATTCTGACATAATATTTGACCATTGCTGTTCTTCCTGACTTCCCCTCTGTAAAATTAGGTTTTGGCAATACCTAGGTAGCGACACTCATGATTTCAAGATAATTTTATCACTAAATTGGCCTAATCTGGCCAGACACACTGAAAATGTGTTGTTTTAATAAATGGAATTTAAAGGGGTCATATGACGTTGCTAAAAAGAACATAATTTTGTGTATTTGGTTTAGTGAAATGTGTTTAAAGGGTCATGAAGCCCAAATACACATTTTTTGAGATGTTAACAGATATATACGTGTTGCACATTGCTTAAAACAGTAATAGCTGTTTTCGTTTCCCTGCGAAGCGACCAGAGCTGAAGTTTGGCTGCATGCTGCTGGTTTGCCGTGTCCTACAAAAACACACAGAAAATATGTTTGCAAGTAACATTTTTTACCAGACAGTTTTGTGTATTGGGGACTAGTGCAAATTGGTTTCGCAGATCATCTTTTTTTTTTAAAAAGACGCCATGCCAGTTGCTGTGCTCTCTGCCGTCTGCACAAATGAGTTACGTGTTTGCCTTAATCTTCACTGTTTTTCACGTTTGAATTCATATTATATGATTTTATCTTCAACAACATTCCTTCATTTTTATGATCGAGCACAACCTATTTGCAAGAAAATTGACTTCAGTATTCTTTGGTATAGACAAGAACATAAATAAGTTTAGGTTATATTGCTTCAGAAACCATTCAGTGCATTAATAGTATTAGCTGTGTTCTGTCTTTGCAACATACATTCTCCCCGGAGTCTGGAGCAATTACCACATGAACACCTATTATAAGATTACAACTTGATGCACATGTATTACATTACTTCAAAACGGGACATATAGTTACACATGTCTGCGAAACAAAAAGTGTCTAGTTTAATTTTGCAGCATTTATATACAAGATAAACTTCAAATTGTTAATTTACTAATATAAAAACACTTCATCATTATAAAAAAGATAGCTTCATCTGTTTCATCTTTGCATTCTAGTGTATGCATGTGAGGGTCCAAAGATTCAAACTGATAAGGCAGTGGACCTGCACTGTCATCATTCTGAAGTGTGAAGTGAAGTGAAATACTGTACAGCCCATACTTAGAATTCATGCTCTGCATTTAACCCATCCAAAGTGCACTTACACACACACACACACAAACAAACACACACACAGAGCAGCCATTTATGCTGCAGCGCCCGGGGAGCAGTTGGGGGTTCAGTGCCTTGCTCAAGGGCACCTCAGTTTTGGTATTGCCGGCCCGAGACTCAAACCCACAACCTTAGGGTTAGGAATCAAACTCTCTAACCACTAGGCCACAACTTCCCCAAAATTAAACTGATAAGAACAGATACTACACTTGATCTTAGCCAAAAGGCCGAGAAGCGATCTGGTTGAGAGAAGTCCTCCACTTCCACACAGCTCTCAGAACCACTGTAGCTGCTGCTCTCAGCATCGCTGTCCATCTTGCCAACGTGTGTGTGTTTGTATTGTCGTTGTGCAAATAAGCAGTATTTATTCACTTATTGTAACCCCCTTTTATGCTATCTCCGCCTTTTCTCCACACTCTACCCCCACACCTTACGCCCAGTGAACAACGCCTCTTTTCAGAAAGTTTTTCAAACCGGAGGTGTGAAAAAGCATCTCTGAAACAGGGGGGATTCAAGACCCTTTAAGGCTCAAAAAACACATTATTTTCCACGTAATGTACATTATTGTTGCTCCTCTATGCATGCCATTCTGAAACGTGTCAAATTTTAAACAGCTTATCGTTTTAAAAAATGAGGTGTGCTCTGATTGGCCAGCTATGCAGTGCGTTGTGATTGGCTGAATTTTTTACGTGTTGCCTTTCATATCGCACTGCATAAACATAAAATCATGTCTGCATTTGTGATCGGAGAAACAACAAACAACAAACGCTACTCAACACTACTGAATCATCAGTGGCAAAAATTTTAAATATGAAAAAATGTACTTACAGACTGTGAGTCAGAAGCACCAAACTCTCCTTGCAAAGTTGGATCTGCCTCACTTTATAGTAACAGACACCGGCATTATAGGCTACTCTCCCAGGAAACAGTCCTCATCCTCCATAAAATGCACTGCACACATCTGAATATTTGGGTTGAACTGTTCTGGAACAGTGTTGTAAATACAACTTAACCGCTGATTTCCACTTGTGTCCTCTTTTGGAAGGCCAAACAAAGTAGTTTCACTTTTTTTTTGGGGGGGGGGGGTCGTGGCCTAGTGGTTAGAGAGTTTGACTCTTGTGGTTGTGGGTTTGAGTCTCGGGCCGGCAATACCACGACTGAGGTGCCCTTGAGCAAGGCACTGAACCCCCAACTGCTCCCCGGACGCCGCAGCATAAATGGCTGCGCACTGCTCCGGGTGTGTGTTCACTGTGTGTGTGTGTGTGTTCACTGCTGTGTGTGTGCACTTTGGATGGGTTAAATGCAGAGCACGAATTCTGATTATGGGTCACCATACTTGGCTGTATGTCACGTCACGTCAATGAAACACACAGCTCCTCCACAACATGGCAGCAGCGGCAACAGTGAGAATCAAAGGTTACACCTTCTTTCTTTGTGTGAACATTTGGGCGGCGTTATGCAAATCTTCCCACATCGTGACGTAGACATGTGGGGCATGTTTGAATGAGCTGTTTTTGGAGTGTGTGGTTGAATCTTAACTTTTTTTTAAAAATATCTCTTTGGATTTGAGACTTTAGTCTTTGCAACTTTACTGATCTTCTTTATGGACTAAGAGCTTGTAACACTTCATGTAACACTTCGTGTCCCAGTCAGAACACTGGCGTGACAAGACAATAGCAATAAAACCCATTACAAACGAGCCATTTGTTGCATCCAGTGGGGACATAATTATGGATTGCAATGACTTATACTGTGTTTTAATGTATTGCATTGCACGTTGCATAAACATGAAACCATGTCTGCATTTTTGATCGAAGAAACACCAAACAACAAGCGCTACTCAACTGCTCAAAACTCATGTTAGAATCATCAGTGGCAAATCCTTTAAATATGTAAACATATTTACAGCCAGCCAGCATTGTAGTCTTCTCTCCCAGAATCAGGAAACAGTCCTCCATAAAATGTGCTGCACAGATCTGAATATTTGGGTTGAACTGTTCTGGAACAGTGTTGTAAATACAGCTTAACCACTGATTTCTAGTTGTGTCCTCTTTTGGAAGGCCAAACAAACAACAAAGCGTCTCCACGACTTGGCGGCGGCGGCAACAGCGAGAATCAAAGGTTACGCCTTCTTTCTTTGCGTGAACATTTGAGCGGCACTATGCAAATCTTCCCACATCGTGAGGTAGACATGTGGGGGTATGTTCAAATGAGGTTTTAGGGGGCGTGGACGAGTCTTAACTTTTAAAAAGAATATCTCTTTGAGTTTGAGACTTTAGTCTTTGCAACTTTACAGATCTTCTTTATGCACCACTTTTGACAGGCGATTATTCATCCAAATATTTTTGGATCAGAGTATGAATGTGTTTATAAGTCTGTGGAAAGTAAAGTTTGTTTGTTAGATGTTTTAGTACTAAGTGTGGCATAAGAATTCATACAGAAGTTTGTTTTTTCATCATTTTGTCTAAATAAATCAATTCAGTAGTATATTTTATTGTCTATTTCTGCAGCAATCTCGGTAAAAATGAATCTCTGTGAGAAGAGAGATGAGGAGGAGGATGTTTACTCCCATAAAGCAGCATCTCCAGAACCTAGCTGTGTGTCTATGAAGAGTGATGCATCCATGAAATATCCCCCAGGTCTCAGTGATGGAGCAGTGAACTCTGGCACATTGGTGATGTGAGGAAATCAATGATTCACTATCAGCATTTATAATATTACTAATCTGAGATAAAACATGTCTGTGTTCATGATCATCTTAAAACTAAATAAAGTCTGCAAAGGGCCCACTAGCATTTATTTTTTTTATTTAATTTTAGTCATTTAATTTTTTTTTACTTCATTTAAAAAAACTTGTGCACAGCGAAAACAGCTGCCATGTGTGACGTGCCCTACCA
Organism: Cyprinus carpio; assembly: GCF_018340385.1. NCBI lineage: Eukaryota > Metazoa > Chordata > Actinopteri > Cypriniformes > Cyprinidae > Cyprinus > Cyprinus carpio. The sequence goes on along the minus strand of NC_056593.1, from coordinate 2,692,922 downwards.
AAATCAGTTGTTCCTAGAAACCTAGTGGGATGCTGTCTGAACTAACACTTCTGTGTGAATGTTTTGTCGTGTCAAATTAGAACTCAGAGTTTGGTGTGCTGGAACACTTGAAAAGGTTTCTCTCTTGCTTTCTCTCTTGCGTTTCTCTCTTGATTTGTTTCTGTTCATCTCTCTGACTCTGCAGAGTGAAGAGAGTAGATGTGATCATAACAGTGACGCGCCGTCTGACCTGCACTGACTCAAAGAGACAGAGAGTCAAAGACCAGCACAAAACCAGCATGAAGAACAAGTATGGGAGCTTATTTGAGGGAATCAGACTAGAAGATTATTGTTAATTGTTAATTATTGTTCTGTTAATATTATGTCTCTCCTGCATTAGACATCAAATCAGTGATGGGAGAGAGAATATAAACTCTTATTTTCCCAAAGATACTATTCTTCATATTATCATACATCTTTCATCTTAGCAATTACTCGGATAACCTAATCATTCGGTATCTTTCTGTTTGCATACAATGATGAAAATGATTCTGTGGTGAAGTAAATACTACAGAAAAACAAATGTAATTTCTACATGAAAAAATGAGTTCAGGCAATAATAATAATAATTAAAAAACAACAATTTTTTTATTAGTACTCAATTCAAGCTTGTAGAAATTAAAGTATAAATATCAAAGTATTTTCCAAATGCTTTAGTCTCTCCATTTTTTTCTTATTCTTCTATAGTTTAGTAGAGCCAGAAATGACTCAAATTTCATACAGTAACCTGTTTGGTGTAAATGTGAAGAGTGATTCCTCAGAGAGACAATGAACAGCAGCAGCTCTACTGACTGATTGTGGATCTCAGTGGAATGGGGAATGAGGAAATTAAAAGTTTAAAAGTTTAAGATCAAGTAATGAATGGATTCAAACAATCAGACTGATTCTAGGTGCTGTTTTTGAATCTTTTGAACTTGGATATGAGCTGAACAGCTTTTGATGGGTGATTATTCATCCAAAGCTTAGTGGTTCAGAGTCTGAATGTGTTTACAAGGAAAAAAAAGGTGTTAGGAAAATACATGTTGTTTTATTAGATATTTTAGTATTAAGTGTGGCATAAAAATTCAGGATATTCATTATTTTGTAAATAATTCAAATTTAGTAATATATTTTATTGTCTATTTCTGCAGCACTGTCGGTAAAATGAGTCTCTCACATAGAGCAGCATCTCCAGAACCCACCTGTGTGTCTGTGAAGAGTGATGAATCCATAGGAAACCCCCCAGATCTCAGAAATGGACCAATATCCCCTGACACATTGGTGATGTGAGGAAATCAATGATTCTCTATCAGCATTTATAATATAAATAATCTGGGTTATACTATGGGGCTGCTGAATGCTTGAATCTGATGTTCTAAGGTGTGCGATTATTTTCAAGGGCCATTATAATGAGATGAATTCATTAAAGAATATCTTCTTTCTTGTTTATTTAATTCTGACATAATATTTGACCATTGCTGTTCTTCCTGACTTCCCCTCTGTAAAATTAGGTTTTGGCAATACCTAGGTAGCGACACTCATGATTTCAAGATAATTTTATCACTAAATTGGCCTAATCTGGCCAGACACACTGAAAATGTGTTGTTTTAATAAATGGAATTTAAAGGGTCATATGACGTTGCTAAAAAGAACATTATTTTGTGTATTTGGTTTAGTGAAATGTGTTTAAAGGGTCATGAAGCCCAAATACACATTTTTTGAGATGTTAACAGATATATACGTGTTGCACATTGCTTAAAAAGTAATAGCTGTTTTCGTTTCCCTGCGAAGCGACCAGAGCTGAAGTTTGGCTGCATGCTGCTGGTTTGCCGTGTCCTACAAAAACACACAGAAAATATGTTTGCAAGTAACATTTTTTACCAGACAGTTTTTTGTGTATTGGGGACTAGTGCAAATTGGTTTCGCAGATCATCTTTTTTTTTAAAAAAAGACGCCATGCCAGTTGCTGTGCTCTCTGCCGTCTGCACAAATGAGTTACGTGTTTGCCTTAATCTTCACAGTTTTTCACGTTTGAATTCATATTATATGATTTTATCTTAAACAACATTCTCTTACTTTTTATGATCGGGCACAACCTATTTGCAAGAAAATTGACTTCAGTATTTTTTTGGTATAGACAAGAACATAAATAAGTTTAGGTGATATTGCTATATTGATAAGACAATAGCAATAAAACCCATTACAAACGAGCCATTTGTTGCATCCAGTGGGGACATAATTATGGATTGCAATGACTTATACTGTGTTTTAATGTAATTGCATTGCACGTTGCATAAACATGAAACCATGTCTGCATTTTTGATCGAAGAAACACCAAACAACAAGCGCTACTCAACTGCTCAAAACTCATGTTAGAATCATCAGTGGCAAATCCTTTAAATATGTAAACATATTTACAGACAGCCAGCATTGTAGTCTTCTCTCCCAGAATCAGGAAACAGTCCTCCATAAAATGTGCTGCACAGATCTGAATATTTGGGTTGAACTGTTCTGGAACAGTGTTGTAAATACAGCTTAACCACTGATTTCTAGTTGTGTCCTCTTTTGGGAAGGCCAAACAAACAACAAAGTGTCTCCACGACTTGGCGGCGGTGGCAACAGCGAGAATCAAAGGTTACACCTTCTTTCTTTGCGTGAACATTTGAGCGGCACTATGCAAATCTTCCCACATCGTGAGGTAGACATGTGGGGGTATGTTTAAACAAGGTTTTAACCGGGGCGTGGACGAGTCTTAACTTTTAAAAAGAATATCTCTTTGGGTTTGAGACTTTAGTCTTTGCAACTTTACAGATCTTCTTTATGCACCACTTTTGACAGGCGATTATTCATCCAAATATTTTTGGATCAGAGTATGAATGTGTTTATAAGTCTGAGGAAAGTAAAGTTTGTTCGTTAGATGTTTTAGTACTAAGTGTGGCATAAGAATTCATACAGAAGTTTGTTTTTCATCATTTTGTCTAAATAAATCAATTCAGTAGTATATTTTATTGTCTATTTCTGCAGCAATCTCGGTAAAATGAATCTCTGTGAGAAGAGAGATGAGGAGGAGGATGTTTACTCCCATAAAGCAGCATCTCCAGAACCTAGCTGTGTGTCTATGAAGAGTGATGCATCCATGAAATATCCCCCAGGTCTCAGTGATGGAGCAGTGAACTCTGGCACATTGGTGATGTGAGGAAATCAATGATTCACTATCAGCATTTATAATATTACTAATCTGAGATAAAACATGTCTGTGTTCATGATCATCTTAAAACTAAATAAAGCCTGCAAAGGGCCCACTAGCATTTATTTTTTTTATTTAATTTTAGTCATTTAAATTTTTTATTTACGTTATTTAAAAACTTGTGCACAGCGAAAACAGCTGCCATGTGTGACGTGCCCTACCAAAATCAGTTGTTCCTAGAAACCTAGTGGGATGCTGTCTGAACTAACACTTCTGTGTGAATGTTTTGTCGTGTCAAATTAGAACTCAGAGTTTGGTGTGCTGGAACACTTGAAAGGCTTTCTCTCTTGTGTTTCTCTCTTGATTTTTATCTCTTATTTTTTCACTGTTTCTGTTCATCTCTCTGACTCTGCAGAGTGAAGAGAGTAGATGTGATCATAACAGTGACGCGCCGTCTGACCTGCACTGACTCAAAGAGACAGAGAGTCAAAGACCAGCACAAAACCAGCATGAAGAACAAGTATGGGAGCTTATTTGAGGGAATCAGACTAGAAGAGAATCAAACCCTCCTGAACAGGATCTACACACAGCTCTACATCATAGAGGGAGAGAGGGAAGGAGTGAATGAAGAACATGAGGTTTTACAGATGGAGAAAACAGCCAGAACACAAGACACTCCAATCTACTGCAATGACATCTTTAAACCCTTACATCAACCAGGATATGAGGAGAAAGACCAAATCAAGACTGTTCTTACTAAAGGCATCGCTGGAATTGGAAAAACCGTCTCTGTGCAGAAGTTCATTCTGGACTGGACCGGAAGGAAAGCCAATCAGGATGTAGATTTCATGTTTGTGTTTCCATTTCGAGAGCTGAACTTGATTAAAGATCATCAGTACAGTCTTCACAGACTTCTGCTGGACTTTCATCCTGAACTTCAAGATCTGGACTCACAGATTTATGAGGAGTGTAAAGTTTTGTTCATCTTTGATGGTCTGGATGAAAGCAGAATCACACTGATGTTTTCAGACGCTCAGAAAGTTTGTGATGTGAATGAATCTTCATCAGTGGGTTTGTTGATGTCAAACCTCATCAGAGGAGAGCTGCTTCCCTCTGCTCTCATCTGGATCACCTCCAGACCAGCAGCAGCCAATCAGATCCCCTCCAAATACATAAACCGTGTGACAGAAATTCAGGGATTCAATGACCCTCAGAAGGAGGAATATTTCAGGAAGAGAATCAGTGATGAGCATCAAGCCAGCAGAATCATCTTACACATCAGAAGAGCAAGAAGCCTCCACATCATGTGCCACATCCCCGTCTTCTGCTGGATCTCATCCACTGTGCTTCAGAAGCTCCTGGAAGAAAATCTGAGTGCAGAAATCCCTCAAACTCTGACTGAAATGTACATCCACTTCCTGCTGACTCAGATCAACATGAAGAGTCAGAAGTATGATGAGAGAGATCCAGAGAATATCCTGAAGTCCAACAGAGAAGTGATTGTGAAACTTGCTGAAGTGGCTTTCAAACAGCTGATGAAAGGCAATGTGATGTTCTATGAGGAGGACCTGTTTGAGAGCAGCATAGATGTCACTGATGCCTCAGTGTATTCTGGGATTTGCACTGAGATCTTTAAAGAGGAATCTGTGATTCATCAGAGGAAAGTCTACAGCTTCATTCACCTGAGCTTTCAGGAGTTTCTCGCTGCTTTACATCTGTTTTACTCCTATGAACCCAAGAATATAGAATCACTGAAGTTGTTTATGAATGAAGGATATAGGTGGACAATCTCTCTGTATGATCTTCTAAAAGAAGCAGTTGATAAATCTTTACAGAGTGAAAATGGACACCTGGATCTGTTCCTGCGGTTCCTGCTGGGTGTCTCACTGGAGCCCAATCAGAGACTCTTACAGGATCTACTAACGCAGACAGTGAACAGCTTAGAGACCATCAAGAGAATCACACAGTACATTAAAGACAAAATCAAGGGTGATGATCATCTCTCAGCTGACAGATGCATCAATCTGTTCCTCTGTCTGCTGGAATTGAAGGATCAGACTCTGTACAGAGAGATTCAGGAGTTTGTGAAATCAGAGAATCACTCAGTGAATCGACTCTCTTCTAGTCACTGCTCAACAATCGCCTACATGCTTCAGATATCAGAGGATGTGCTGGATGAGTTTGATCTGAAGAAATACAACACATCAGATGAGGGGAGAAGGAGACTGATACCAGCTGTGAAGAACTGCAGAATGGCTCTGTGAGTAATCATTTAAGTGATTGGATATCAAACATAATGTGTTTGTTCTGTTGAGACGCAGTAACACAATTTAAAGTGAAATCAGATGTTTGAAGAGAATAAAACTCTTTAATGTGTTTAGTCCTTCCCGACTCATTCCAAACAATATGTGTAACTTGTCAGACTCAGAAGGACGGTCACAAGCCATGTGTAGAGGTTTAGTCAAAACTGTTAAAAAAAGTTTAGTAACAAAAATGAAGTTGTTTATGAAAATAATTTTACCATTTCACTAACCTTTACAATTAAACAGGCAGTTTTCACTATAGTTTCTCTCTATTCTGCTGAACAGTCTATTGAGATCAGATTTTTTTATTGCATATTATTTACAAAAACAATGTCATTCTTGTGTGTTGATCAAACTAACATTATTCAGCTGACTGTCAGTCAGTTTTATCAATTTCATCCTGTGTTATAGACTCACTGGCTGTAATCTCACTGATCAGTGCTGTGAAAGTTTGTCTTCATCTCTACAATCAAACTCCTCACTGAGGGAGCTGGACCTGAGTAACAATGACCTGCAGGATTCAGGAGTGAAGCTGCTCTCTGATGGACTGAAGAGTCCAAACTGTCTCCTCAACATACTGAGGTAAGAAAAACAGATATTAAGCAGAAAGTTAAAGTACTATCTGGTTACAATAAAGCATTACAACTGTTCACTGCACGGTGGATCATTTCTGTTGCAGTGATGTTCTGTTGTATCAGTGACTAGATCTTCTAGTGAAAATATGGATTAATTTGGCTTCAAATATGGTTTTAATTAAAATAATGACCTTAACATTTCTGTTATGTGGTAACCATTTATGTGTCATGAAAATTATTTATTCACTCACTGTCAAAGTAGTGAGGAGTGGAGATGAACTAACTATTACTGAGATCAGTTCTGCTCCATCAACACTGTGAGTAAGACATTGAACCCAGAGGGACTGAACTAAACCTGTAGTCAGTGATCTGTGCATAAACAGTGCTGCTGTCATGTTTATAGACCTTGTTTCTGTGCTTCCCTGTTCTCCCACCTTGTTTTTAGATTAGATTAGATTATATTCAACTTTATTGTCATTATGCAGAGAACAAATACAGAGCTAATGAAATGCAGTTAGCATCTAACCAGAAGTGCAAGAATATAGTCTTTTATATAAAGATAAGTGCAGAGTAAGTGAAGCTATGATTTACAGAATGTACAGTGGAGTTGCTATATACAGTATTAAGCAGAGTATGTACAGAATATAAATAGGAATGCAATGTAGGATTATATATACATTATGAACAGCAGCAACGTAAGACAGTGGTAATAAATACAGTTGGTTGAGTGCACAATAGTATTGTTAAACAATGTATTCTATGCAAAATATCAATAGTGCAATAATATTTTTATAGAAATAGTTTACTGAGCCTTGTACAGTAACAATGCTAGACAGTTTACAGTGTAATAGCTTGAACAATGTACAGTCTGTGCAAAATATGAGTAGTGAAAATATACAGGTGCTTCTCAATAAATTAGAATGTCGTGGAAAAGTTCATTTATTTCAGTAATTTAACTCAAATTGTGAAACTTCTGTATTAAATAAATTAAGTGCACACAGACTGAAGTAGTTTAAGTCTTTGGTTCTTTTAATTGTGATGATTTTGGCTCACATTCAACAAAAACCCACCAGTTCACTATCTCAACAAATTAGAATACTTCATAAGACCAAAAAAAAAAAAAAAAAAACCTTTTAAGTGAACTGTTGGCCTTCTGGAAAGTATGTTCATTTACTGTACATGTACTCAATACTTGGTAGGGGTTCCTTTTGCTTTAATTAGTGCCTCAATTTGGCGTGGCATGGAGGTGATCAGTTTGTGGCACTGCTAAGGTGGTATGGAACCCCAGGTTTCTTTGACTGTGGCCTTCAGCTGATCTGCATTTTTTGGTCTCTTGTTTCTCATTTTCCTCTTGACAATACCCCATAGATTCTCTCTGGGGTTCAGGTCTGGTGAGTTTGCTGGCCAATCAAGCACACCAACACCATGGTCATTTAACCAACTTCTGGTGCTTTTGGCATTGTGGGCAGGTGCCAAATCCTGCTGGAAAATGAAATCAGCATCTTCAAAAAGCTGGTCAGCTGAAAGAAGCATGAAGTTCTCCAAAATTTCTTGGTAAACAGGTGCAGTGACTTTGGTTTTCAAAAAACACTGGACCAACACCAGCAGATGACATTGCACCCCAAATCATCACAGACTGTGGAAACTTAACACTGGACTTCATGCAACTTGGTCTATGAGCTTCTCCACCCTTCCTCCAGACTCTAGGACCTTGGTTTCCAAATGAAATACAAAACTGCTCTCATCTGAAAAGATGACTTTGGAGCACTGGGCAACAGTCCAGTTCTTCTTCTCCTTAGCCCAGGTAAGACGCCTCAGGAGTGGCTTAACAAGAGGAATACGACAACTGTAGCTAAATTCCTTGACACGTCTGTGTGTGGTGGCTCTTGATGCCTTGACCCCAGCCTCAGTCCATTCCTTGTGAAGTTCACTCAAATTCTTGAATCGATTTTATTTGACAATTCTCATAAGGCTGTGGTTCTCTCAGTTGGTTGTGCATCTTTTTCTTTCACACTTTTTCCTTCCACTCAACTTTCTGTTAACATGCTTGGATACAGCACTCTGTGAACAGCCAGCTTCTTTGGCAATGAATGTTTGTGGCTTACCCTCCTTGTGAAGGGTGTCAATGATTGTCTTCTGGACAACTCTCATATCACCAGTCTTCCCCATGATTGTGTAGCCTAGTCAACCAAACTGAGAGACCATTTTGAAGGCTCAGGAAACCTTTGCAGGTGTTTTGAGTTGATTAGCTGATTGGCATGTCACCATATTCTAATTTGTTGAGATAGTGAATTGGTGGGTTTTTGTTAAATGTGGGCCAAAGTCATCACAATTAAAAGAACCAAAGACTTAAACTTCTTCAGTCTGTGTGCATTGAATTTATTTAATACACGAGTTTCACAATTTGAGTTGAATTACTGAAATAAATTAACTTTTCCATGACATTCTAATTTATTGAGAAGCACCTGTATGTATGTAAAGTACTGTGACCAGTGCAGTAAGAGAGCAGGTGCAGGTTAGATTGGTAGTGTGGAGTTCAGAAGTGTCACAGCCTTGGGGAAGAAGCTCTTCCTGAGCCTACTAGTGCGAGAGCGTAGGCTCCTGTAACGCCTGACGGATGGAAGGAGGGTGAAAAGTCCATGGTTAGGATGAGAGGCATCCTTGATGATGTTTCTTGCCCAGGCAGCGCTTGTGAGTCATGTTCTCAGTGGTAGTTAACTGGGTGCCTGTGATCCATTGAGCAGTTTTCACCAGCCGCTGGAGTGCTTTGTGGTCAGATGTGGAGCAATTGCTGTACCATACTGAGATGCAGTTTGTGAGTATGCTCTTAATGGTACAGCAGTAGAATTCAACAAGGATCCTGGGACTTTCTTAAGGCTCCGTAAGAAGGCGCTGCTATTCCTTTTTGACCAGGGTGGAGGTGTTTAGTGAACAGGTGAGGTCATCAGATATGTGGATGCCAAGGAACTTGAAACTCGACACACGCCCCACTACAGCTCCATTGATGAAGATGGGGTGTGTGCATGACTCCTAGTCCGCCTAAAGTCCACAATGATCTCCTTAGTCTTTTGGGTGTTTAGTTCCAGATTGTTGGTGGCACACCACACAGCCAGGTGCTGCACCTCATCCCTGTAGGCTGACTCATCATCATCTTTGATCAGACCTACCACCGTGGTGTCATTTGCGAATTTGATTATGGTGTTGGAGCCATAAACAGGAACACAGTCATGTTGAATAGGGAGTACATGAGAGGGCTCAGTATACAGCCCTGTGGGACGCCAGTGTTCAGGGTGATGATGGAGGAGGAGAGGTCATCTAACTTAACAGACTGAGGTCTATTAGTCAGAAGATCTAGAGTCCAGTTGCAAAGGGATGTGCTGATTCCAAGCTGGCTGAGCTTGGAGATCAACTTGGAGGGGATTACAGTGTACAATGCAGAACTGAAATCAATGAACAGCATTCTCACATGTGTATTTTAAGTGTCCAGGTGGGTGAGAGCAGAGTGATATGCCGTAGAGGTGGCGTCCTCTGTTGACTTATTGCAGCGACAGGCAAATTGGAATGGGTTTACCTTTAGCAGGGAGTCAGGATTTTAAGTGGGATGCAACCAGCCTCTCAAAGCACTTGGCAATGATGGGGGTGAGTGCGACAAGATGGAAGTTGTTAAGGACCGAGGCAGTGGAGTGCTTCAGTACTGGCATGATGGTGGAGGTTTTGAAACAAGTGGGGACAGTTGTTTGGGCCAGGGACAGATTGAAAATGACTGTGAAGACCTCAGCCAGCTGCTCCGCACAGGCTTTAAGCACACGACCAGGTATTCCGTCAGGGCCAGCTGCCTTCCGTGCATTCACCTTACACAGAGTGTAAAGAGTAAACATCTGAGATGGAGAGTTTGAGAGGCAGTTCATTGGTTTTGTTCATTGACCCAGTTTCTGTTCCCCCTTGATTGCCTCATTCTGTTCACCTGTGTTTTATTATGTCATTAGTCCCTCATCTGCGTTTGTATAAAGTCTCCGGTTATTGTTTATGTATACAATTTTTTGGTTTGCCTGTTCTCCTGTCTATTATTATTAAAGACTGTGTGTTAGTCAACTCCTGCAAGCAGGTGCTACGGTTGCCACCCGTCCCTTAAAATACGGAATAGTCAAATTGATTCGGAATTGATTTGTCCCGTATTTTACAAAGGCCAGGGATTTTGAAGGTTGGATAATACTAATAGCATTTATAATGAAACAAATTTCATAAGAAGTATTAGAGAAGTTCATTTGCGCATGATTGCATTTTGGCGTCTTTGTTTCCATAGCGACAGAGTCTCCAGTGGCCAGTTGCATGGACTTAGCCACCATGTTAAGACTGTGTCTTAAGAACTAGTTTGACCTACTAGCAGTTGTCAAGGGGTAATCAGTCATACTTTTCCAATACAAATAAGACCGATCTACCTTTTCATAACTGAATTCAAATAAATGAACACAAATTAATAAAAAAAATTAAATAAAAAAAATTATATAAATAACTTTATAGACTAGTCTATAAAGTTTTTGCAACCAGCCCCAAAACATGTATGGAACACAGCATGCAGTAAACCTGCGTGGCTCACGTCTGCCCAGTCTTCCCTTTGAACACATCTCCTGATGTAGGGCTAGATGGCAAAGTTATCAGTGGGTCTGTCCAACTAATGATGAACACGCAGTTTGCAGAGAAGCGTTTCAGTTGATCACGGTGGACTTAGAGATAGTTCCCCCAAAAATGAAAATTCTGTCATCATTTACACACCCACAAGTTGTTCCAAACCTGTAATAATTTCTTTCTTCTGTTGAACATAGAAGATACTTTGAAGAATGTGGGTAACTGAACAGTTTCTGGTCCCCGAAGACTCTGATAGTATTTTTTCTCTACTATGGAATTTGAGGACCAGCAGCTGTTTAGTTTCCCCACATTCTTCAAAATAAATTTTGTGTTCAACAGAAGAAATAACTTTGTGTAGGTTTAGAACAATCTCTGTAAATTATGACAGAATCTTCATTTTTGTCTGAACCATACCTTTAAAGTGACAGACACATCTGTGCTACTAAAGGTATCGACCTATTGTTTTATTAAAATTTGGATAGTCTGTTAATATAATGGTTCCATACATTATCAGGTGTTATGGGGCAAACAAGACATTAAATATGCGGATCCATGTGCAAAGCTTTTATTAAAGACGTGGTCATAAACAGGCATAGACCAGTCGATGACAAATTGGCATGTAGAAGGCAAGAGCATTCCAGTAAACAAGGGAGGGTCAGTCGACAACAAACATAATCCAACAGGGTGAGACTACAGAGATAATCCAGGTACCAAGCAAAAGGTCCAGGCAGGGGCAAACAGTATCCGAACAGGGCAAGACGAGAGAGGTAATCCAAAGTACCCAGGCAATAATCAGAAGACGATGAAACAGACAAAGCAAGACTAGGCTGAGGCTGAGAAACTTAATGCAGGCTCCTTAACATAGCTATCACAACCAGCAATATGCACATACAATACTCAGCCCTGAATGGTGGCGTGAGACTGATTTATATACTGTGTGTTATTGGTAGCAGCTGTGTGTAATTGGTTTCAAGTGAGCTTGTGATTAGTGCAATGGAGTATGGGAAAAGGAGTCCAGGGTGATGTGTAACAGTCTGTGTAGTATGAGAGTCCATGTGGAGAGCGGGTGACCTCTGGTGGTGAGTGAACGGAAGTCCATGGACAGGATTTGTGACAATCAGAGCTTGGCTATATCTGCATAAATGTAAATGTAAATAGTAGACATAATTATTATATTATTAGACAGTTGGAATAATAGATTATATTTAAATGATAGCAAAATTAAGGGAATTATGGAAAAAAAGAATAATAAAGAAACAAAAAAACAATGACATTCCTTATCCAGAATACAGAATATACTACCTTGCTGAATCTCCTTTTTCCCATTTAGGTCAATAAAACATAGAAAACACTAAAACATATATATTTGAATGTTTTGGTCTTGTATTTGATCAGTTTTGAAGTGTCAGATGATGTGATGTTTAGTGTTTGTGTGTGTGTTCGTAGATTATCTGGCTGTATGGTGACAGAGGAAGGCTGTGGTTTTCTGGCTTCAGCTCTGAGTTCTAACCCCTCACACCTGAGAGAGCTGGATCTGAGCTACAATCACCCAGGACAATCATTAGTCAAGCTGCTCTCTGATCCAAACTACAGACTGGAAATACTCAAGTATGTTCAACACTAACAATCATCCTGTCATGTGTGTTTTTACATGTTTTTAAAGACATGAAGAAAACATAGATTCAAGTCTAAATAAGAATCCAGTCTAAATAAGAAGAAAATATGTTTGACTTCATGATACTGGAACCGAACTGGATTTGGATGACTACGTTGACCTCAGAATAAGAATGAAACAGACTAATATTAGTGTAGATGCCATTCTTCTTAAAATGTAATAAGTACATTGGGTGTTAAGGGAAGTGTTCCCATCTCAAAGGTTCTTCATCAGAAGAAGCAATTTATATAACTTTGTGTGAGGAAGACTAAAATTTAAGTCTTGTAATTTATAAACCCACTCCAGACTTTTCATGTTTGCAATTTAAAAGGGTTAGCTAATTTTGTCTTGTGTGTCATTTTCAATGTAATGTCCTCTTCTGATTTTAAATCTATAAAATCTGACATCTTTTATTATTTTTAGTTTGGATCATGGAGGAGAGTTCAGGATTAAAGCAGGACCACGGAAATGTAGGTCTCTCTCTCTCTCTCTTTCACAAACACACACACACACACACACACACACACACACACACACACACACACACACACACACACACACACACACACACACACACACACACACACACACATCTCAATTATTATTGTTGTGTTGTGTTGGGTCAGTCCATCAGTCCATCAAGTGCTCCAAAAATTGTTAAGTTGGTTAATTAGAAAAAACAGAAGTAAAATTCTTCAAATCATTCAAATTTAGTCATATTAACATAATCTCAATACAAATTATAAAAGAAAACACTAAAATAATATGTATTATTTTACTTGTTTTTATTACAACATGCCTAGATATAAGGGCTTGAATAGGCCAAGGTATTGAGGTTTCTGTGAAAGTCTGTATAACCAAAATTAGTTTTGGGCCATGACACAAAGACAGCCGCTGTGGTTAAACTATGTAAGTAAAAAAGAAGAAGAAGAAGAAAACTAGTGGTTTTGCAATACAAATAGTAATCAAAAAAAAAAAAAAAAAAAAAAAATGGTCAAGCAACCAACTTTATAAATTTAGACCACTTGTGATGGAATGTTATAAATGTTTTAATCTCTCTTCTTCTGTAGATGCATGTGATCTCACACTGGATTTAAACACAGCGAACACTCATCTTGCTCTGTCTGAGAGGAACAGAAAGGTGACAGGTGTGAAAGAGGAGCAGCCGTATCCTGATCATCCAGAAAGATTTGATAAGTGTCGCCAGGTTCTGTGTAGAGAGAGTCTGTCTGGATGCTGTTACTGGGAGGTTGAATGGAGCGGGCTTGGGCTTAATATATCAGTGACATATAAAGGAATCAGCAGAAAAGGGGACGGAGATGACTGCTGGCTTGGATTCAATGAAAAATCCTGGAGGCTGGACTGTATTGATAACAGATTCACTGCCAGACACAATAAGATGAGCACAGTCATACCTGCTCCTTCAAGCTCTCACAGAGTAGGAGTGTATCTGGACTGGTCCGCTGGTGTTCTGTCCTTCTACAGCGTCTCTGACACAAACACACTCACACACTTACACACATTCAACAGCACATTCACAGAACCCCTCTATGCAGGATTTGGTGTTTATTTTGATAGTTCAGTGTCTCTGTGTGAGTTTAAATATCCTCCAGTGAGAAACAACTGAGACACAACAGTTCAGTGACATAACAGACAAATTCTGAAATACAACTCTTTCTTCACTTTCAGTTTCAGTATGTGTATATATGTATAGATGTATTTTAAAAGCTTAAACTATATGTAAAAAATCTAAAAAATCTAGCATTAACTTTGATGCTTACTTTAAAAAAGTGAGAACAGTGATGCTTTTTATATCTTTAAGCCTATATTTATGTTTTTATTAAGTTGAATATATAAATCTATGTTAAGTATTGAGGTTTACTCAGACTAAAGATGGTTTTAAGGGTAACTGAGTATCATTTTGATACTATAATGGAAAAAAATCAGTACATTTTGTCTTGTGAACATTCTAGTGATTGTCTGAATTTTAAAGTGGAAGTGTTGCTGTATTAAAATCTAATGGCTGCTGAAGTTGGACGTGTGTTTTGACACATTTGTCTCATTATTATGAGATCGGACTGTAATATATGACTGTTTAATTTTACACTTTAATATTTACACACACACAACAACAACATTTCATTTAATCTATCCAAATCTCATAAACAAAAACAAATATAATACATTAGCCTAACATCTCAAATCAACACAAATATACTTAATCGGATATTACAATACATATAATTTAATTAAAGTAACTTTTATTTCAAATCTCATTGGGGTGATAATAAGGAACAACCATTTACTTTCGGCTCAAGTGTCCAAATACTTTTTGGCTACCAATATTACAATACATATAATTTTAGTAATGTAAACAATTAATTAATTATTGTTAATTATTGTTCTGCTAATATTATGTCTCTCCTGCATTAGACATCAAATCAGTGATGGGAGAGAGAATATAAACTCTTATTTTCCCAAACATACTATCCTTCATATTATCATACATCTTTCATATTAGCAATTACTCGGATATCCTAATCATTTGGTATCTTTCTGTTTGCATACACTGATAAAAATGATTCTGTGGTGAAGTAAATACTACAGAAAAACAAACTAATTTCTACATGAAAAAATTAGTTCAGGCAATAATTAAAAAAACCAGTAAATTCTTTAGTACTCAATTCAAGCTTGAAATTAAAGCATAAATATCAACGTTATACAATTAAGTAAGACCTACTAAACTTTTCAAAAAAAACATCATTATTTTTAAAACCCTTCAAATAGTTTCTGACTCCTTGCAAAAACAGCATGAGGGTGAAAACCCTTCTTTAAACTTAATAATAAAATAAATAAATCTAAAAACAACATCAACAACATAAATAATAAAAACATAATTAATAATACCTCACCACACATACTGAAAAAACTACGCATATAAAGGCTGATTTATACTTCTGCGTCGGACCTACGCCGTAGCCTACGCATAGACACACACCCTACGCCGTAATCTACGCCGTAGCCTGACGTGCACCTCTCAAACAAGCTAACAGTGCGTCAATTCTACACGGAGCGCAAGTGCTGTGATTGTTTTGCTAGAACCCCTTTCTTTGTATGTACTTGAGTTTGGTGTGTGTTTATAATGTGCACTTTAATATATTTTTATGTTACACCTTCTTATATAAAATAAAACAAAGCAAAGAAACAATTGTCTTATCATTTATTATACTACATAGCATTATACATCAGTATTTTGTCCGCGATAAACAATGTTGATCTGCCGTGGCAACAAGTCCTTGTGAAGATTGAAAGAATGCCATCTTTCTCTTGTTCCGTTGTTGTCTCCTTTTGTAGTTTAAATACTGATTTAATATTTTATTCTGTCGCCGTCATGGCTATAATAATGCTTCTCCGCCGAGCCGCTTCTTCTTCGGCTTTTGTCATGGTACTCTGCGGGTTTTCTTGCTGTTTACAACAGCAACATGCCCGTGGACACCGCAGACTAGCGGTTTGCATGTGTACTGCACGTCGACGCGGGACAACGACGCAGAAGTATAAATTAAAACTGACGCATAGCCTACGGCGTAAAAGGCTACGGCGTAGGTCCGAATCTCAGAGGAAGTCGTCAGTTAAGATTGTCTGTAAATTGCGGCCTCCGAACGGCAGGCGACGCTGTGACGTCACGGCCCTTCTGAGCGACTCCAGAGCGCGCACGCATCTCAGAGGAAGTCGTCAGGACTCGGTTCCCGTCGCTTCATGTTCTTGACCCGAAACACAACAAACCCGTGCTAATATAATGGTCGCACCCTTTTAAAAGCGATTTATTTTGTTCCGCACTTCAGCGTCATGTCTCATAAGTGAATTCCAGGTCTAAAACTCGCGTGTAATCCTGAGAAAATGGATATTTCCACACCGCCAGAAGGTAAGTGAGTGATCCGCGCGAACGCGTGTGAACTGACATTATTTACACAATTAAACATGCAATTAACACATGAAATCAGCATTTAAGTGCTCTTTAGTTTGTGTAGACTGTCTTGTGTGATCAGGATGACAAGTGAAGTTGCTAATATACTTTATACTTTATAAAGCTTTTACAGTAATGTCAATGCTGACCAACATTTCCAGTACAAATATCATATTATTAAACTAAAACTGTGGACAGCTGGTGATATCCATTACTGTCATCACAAAAAGATATGAAAGGAAATGTCTTAAAGCTCTTACACTTAAAAAAATACCACAAATATTTAGTTATACTTAAAAATTAAATATAGAAACTATACTATGTTTTTCCCATCAGATCAAGAGCTGCGTAACGTCATTGACAAACTGGCCCAGTTTGTCGCCCGAAATGGCCCCGAGTTTGAGAAGATGACCATGGAGAAGCAGAAGGAGAACCCCAAGTTCTCGTTTCTGTTCGGAGGAGAATATTTCGGCTACTACAAATACAAACTGGCCATCGAACAGCAGCAGCGTACGTGAATGAACCACCGCAGAGCATAACTCACATTTATTATTACTAACCTGTGTTATATTAAAGGGTTAGTTCACCCAAAAATGAAGATTCTGTCATTAATGACTCACCCTCATGTCGTTCCAAACCCGTGAGACCTCTGTTCATCTTCGGAACACAGTTTAAGATATTTTAGATTTAGTCCGAGAGCTTTCTGTTCCTCCATTGAAAATGTATGTAGTACAGTATACTGTCCACGTCCAGAAAGGTACTGTAGTCCATGTGACATCAGAGGGTCAGTTAGAATTTCACAACAGACCCGGAAGAGAAGACAATCCTGAATAAAGTCATCATTTTTGTTATTTTTGGACCAAAATGTATTTTCAATGCTTTAATAAATTCTAACTGACCCTCTGATGTCACATGGACTACTTTGATGATGTTTTTATTACCTTTCTGGACGTGGACAGTATACCGTACATACATTCTCAATGGAGAGACAGAAAGCTCTCGGACTAAATCTAAAATATCTTAAACTGTGTTCCGAAGATGAACGGAGGTCTTACGGGTTTGGAACGACATGAGGGTGAGTCATTTATGACATAATTTTAATATTTGGGTGAACTAACCCTTTAATATCATCTATATACTCGTATAGTTTTATTAATCTTTTGATTTAGCTTTTTTAGTTTTTATTTTAGTCTTTTTTATTTTTATTTTTTATGGTATTTTTTAATGTTTTTTTATGTTTTAAAATAATATTTTTTAGGTTTCATATATTTTTATATCAGTTTTAGGTTTATTTTAGTTTTTATTTATTTTATGTAATCTTGGTGCTTCAGCTTAAACCTATTTTAATTATACTTATTTTATCTAAATAGTTTTATTGATTTTATTTATTTATTTATTATAGCTTCATTTTTTATTCACATAAATGTTTTTAATAGTTCTAGTTCTAGGTGGGATGGAAACAGCTAGATTTGGTTGTTTTGTATTGTGTGTGTGTGTGTGTGTGTATTCGTCTTTAAGGTGTGCTTCTCTCCTTTATAGATTCTGCCTCTCATGATGATGAATATAAAATGGAAGGTATTTATTAGACCGATGATCAGAAATGTTTCATTTTCCCTGGTATTCATGGAGTTCTTCTGCATCATCTATGCTTGAAAATTTTGTTATATTTCATTTGTCAGATTTTGTTACGGTTTACATTTTCTCAGTCATACTTCAACCTGTACAGTTGGTTGAAATGTAAAAAAAAATCACTTTTGGCGGGGTTTGCCAACCATCGCCGTTACACTTTCTTAGGGATTTAAACCAAGTATTAAAAGTAATGTAATAGTTCACCCAAAAATGATAATTTGCTGAAAAATTACTCACCTTCAGGCCATTTGAGATGTAGATGAGTTTGTTTCTTCATCAGATTTGGAGAAATGTAGCATTGCATCACTTGCTCATCAATGGATGCTCTGCAGTGAATGGGTGCCGTCAGAATGTGAGTCCAAACAGCTGATAAAAACATCACAATAATACACAAGTAATCCACACCACTCCACTCCATCAGTTAATGTCAAAACCATCAAAACAAATCCATCATTAAGGTGTTTTCATCTTCGAAAGAGAGTCTTCTATCCATAATAATGCTTTCTCCAGTGAAAAAAATCGTTTTGGCTGAATCAGGAGAGAAATCTGCACAGATCAAGCACAGTTTACATGCCAAAACAGTTGTACACAAATATGTGAGTGGATTTTGATGTGAGCGTCAACAGGGGATGACCTTTTTCACTTGAGGAAACATTATGGATTATGGGTTCATATTTCTGCATATTTCTCTCCTGATTCAGACCAACATTATGGATAGAAGAATCTCTATCAAAGTTAAAAACAAATCAATTACTTATTGGATTACAAGATTACTTGTGGATTATTGTGATGTTTTTATCAGCTGGGTGTTGGATTATTATTGTGATGTTTTTATCAGCTGTTTGGACTCGCATTCTGACGGCACCCATTCACTGCAGAGGATCTACTGGTGAGCAAGTCATGCAATGCTACATTTTTCCAAATCTGATGAAGAAACAAACTCATCTACATGGCCTGAAGTTGAGTAAATTGTTAGCAATTTTTCATTTTTGGTTGAACTATTCCTTTAAAGCAAAGAATGTTACTTCCCTGCACTGTTTATTGCTGCATACATGATATCTAAACTTGTGCAGTGTGATTTTTGGTTTACTTTTGTTTGCAAATGAAATCATTCTATATAAATCTAGATTCAGGTATTCAAAGAAGTCGCAAGCAAGTCGTTTTTCTTTGTGGGTTTTTTACTTGATATATTTCCCCCTCAGTTATTTGCAGTCCGTTTACTGTGTCATATCCCCATGCTTTCCTCGGCTTAATGTTTTCGTACTCCCGAGTTTTTCATGCGACTATCGCAAGACATGGAAAATCAGAGGGGAACAAACCAGCATGAGTGATTTCCTGCATGTTTCTCCGACCTGAATGGCTTTGCTCTGGGAACGTCCATTCCAAAAGGGTTCATATTTTCTTTCGTAGCACTTCCCAGTGTGACCGTTCACACACATCCGTCAGATTCGGACGCGCCGGCAGGCAGATGTATGGCTCAGCGTACAGTAGGCGTGATGTTTTTTGCATCTGCGTGTTCTTGTGATTCGCAGAGCTCTGTAAACCTCCAGGTAACGAGGTCGCCGATGTTTCCGCGCCAATGACGATGCTGCCGCCGCCGCCGATCCCGCCAACCACGCCGTCTGTGGAGGAGCTCATCCAGCAGAGCCAGTGGAACCTCCAGCAGCAGGAGCAACACCTGCTCAGCCTCAGACAGGTACACCAAGCTCTTCTGCACACCACGGTTGCATTTAATTGATCAAAAAAATACAGTAGAATCGGTAATATTGTGATTGATCCTTCTCGTGAGACTGAATTGAGTCAACATCTCCTCCTAGAGTTTTCAGGCTACAACCACCAAACTCGGGTCAGACCTTAAGACTGTTCTGACTCGGGTTGCTGTGTCTTTTTGAACTGATCGGACTTACGGTTTTCATTAAATGGGCGATCAAATCAACGAAAAGTCCCATAGACTTTCATTAAGGGGTTGAAAACTTTTGTACAATAACGTACATACAGTATTTAAGCTGTCTGTCTCTACCAAAGCTTAACGAATATCCTAGGACAACATTCTAATTCATGCTAACAATGTGCTAATCATGTTTGTAGCACGTTAAAACAGGCTAGCAATGTGTTAAACGTGTCGCATGTATGAATTAGCATGTTGCTAACATGTTTAATCATGTTAACATGCTAAAACATTCTAGTAATGTGTTAAATCATGTTAGCAAGTTGTTAAAAATGGCTAGGAATGTTGAAACATGTTGTTAGCATAAATTAGCATGTTGCTAACCTGTTAAATCATGTTAACATTTGAAAACATGCTAGCAATGTGTTAAAACATGCTACTAATATATTAAATCATATTTTCAAAACAAAAACCATAATAAAAATTCTATAAAAATGTGTTAAATCATATTAGCAACGTGTTAAAACTGGCTAATAATGTCTTAAGTCTTGTTGCTAGCATTGATTAGCATGTTGCTAACCTGTTAAATCATGTTAAAACATGCTAGTAACTTGTTAAAACATGCTACTCATGTATTAAATCATGTTTGCAACATAAATCCTATTAGCAACTTGCTAGTAATGTGTTAAATCATGTTAGCAACATGTTAAAACTGGCTAGCAATGTCTTAAAACTTGTTGCTAGCATGGTTAGTATGTTGCTAACCTTTTACATCACGTTAACATGTTAAAACATGCTACTAATATATTGGCAACGGTTAAAACATGCTACTAATATATTAAATCATGTTTGCAACATAAATCCTATTAGCATCATCTTGCTAGTGATGTGTTAAATAATGTTAGCAACATGTTTAAAACTGGCTAGCAATGTCTTAAAACGTTTTGCTAGCATGGATAGCATGCTGGTAACCTGTTAAATCATATTAAATCATGTTAGCAACATGTTAAAACTGGCTAGCAATGTCTTAAAACTTGTTGCTAGCATGGTTAGTATGTTGCTAACCTTTTACATCACGTTAACATGTTAAAACATGCTACTAATATATTGAATCATGTTTGCAACATAAATCATGTTAGCATCTAGGCTAGTAATGTGTTAAATCATGTTAGCAACATGTTAAAACTTGTTGCTAACATGAATTAGCATGTTGCTAACCTGTTAAATCATATTAAAATGATAAAACATGTTATTAATTTTTTGAATCATGTTTGCAACATAAATCCTGTTAGCAAATTACTAGTAATGGTATATTATGCTAGTAACATGTTAAAACTGGCTAGCAATGTTAAATTATGTTAACATGTAAAAACATACTAGCAATTTCAAACAACAAAACAAGGCTTTGTCAAACCAACATTAAAGTTTTTTTTAAGCTTTTCAAATTAAATTCAAACCCACAAACAAGGCACATTCAAACCAAAATTAAAATTTTTAAAATAGTGATCAAATCTGAATTCAAAAGAAGAGCAAATTTCTGTGATTAAAGCTGAATTTGATCATTACTCCAGCCTCAGTGTCACATGATCTTCAGAAATCACTCTAATATATGATTCACTGCTCAGACATTTCTGATATTATCGTGTTGAAAACATGCTGCCCAGTATTTTTTGTGAAAATTGTGATGCATTCTTTTTTCCAGGATTCTTTGATGAATGGAAAGTTCAAAACAAGTTTGTTTTCTTTTTTTTCACACATTTTTTAATATTCTGTTAATTTTTTTTAACTGTCCCCAGACTTTTAAACTGTAATATATTCTGTTAAATAAATGTGTTTTGGGCTTTCAGGAGCAAGTGACGGCCGCCATCTCTCTGGCGATGGAGCAGCAGATGCAGAAGCTGCTGGTGGAGACGCAGCTGGACATGAACGAGTTTGACAACCTGCTGCAGCCCATCATAGACACCTGCACCAAAGACGCCATATCGGTACGAGCCGAAACCTGCCTCGCTCTCTCCGATGCGTCTCAGATTAGTCATTAGTGCTTATATTTCGTTCTCTCTCAGGCTGGAAAGAACTGGATGTTCAGTAACGCGAAGACCCCGTCGCACTGCGAGCTGATGACGTCGCATCTCAGAAACCGCATCACTGCGGACGAGGCGCACTTCGAGCTCCGCCTGCATCTCATCTATCTGACCAACGACGTGCTGCATCATTGGTGAGACGCAGAGCTTTCATCTGAACTGTGTTATGGCACTTCATAATGAATTAGAATATTAAAGTCAGCTGTTCTGATGGAGGGTTATGTCAGTATCATTAATATACTATTATAGTATCATATCATTAAATAATATTCTGAATTAGTGTTTATATTGGTTTCCTTATATATTTGTAGGCATTTTATTTATAATTTTAATTCCTTTTATTATATGTAAATATTTAAAAATATTTTTATATTACAAAAATTTAGAGTTTCATTCATAGTAATGTTTTTTTATATTTACATTTTTATTATCTTTTATAATATTATTTTAATTAATAAACAATTTCATTTAACATAAATGTATTTTATTTATATTTAATATTAGTTAATAATCAGGGGTCATTTTGATTATATAAATGAAGGACTTAATCATAAATTTGCATAATGTTATTTAATGTGATGCTTTATTTTAAAGTTCTCATTTTTTTTATGTGCTGTTTTCATTTTCATTTTAGTTTAATGTTGTAATTTTTTTTAAATTTGTTTTTTAATGTCTATTTTTTTATTTTTATCACTCATTTCAGTTTCAGTTATCACTAAATTAAAATTGAAAATGTTGCTTTTTAAAACTAGCCGAAATAAAATAAGTTTGAATAACTGAATACATTTTTTAATATTTCAATGAATGTAAAGTTTTTTTTTTTAAGTTTTAGTTAATGAGAATTACGACACTGGTTGGGTAATTTAAATTAAAAAATATTTGATGTCTAATTTTTATTACATTTAACTTAATTTGTATTAATTTTCACTTTAATTTTAGGCTTCAAATGAAAAAGGTCATCAGAAAATAGTTATTATATTCACTTTTCACACTAGGAAAGCATGTTAAAGTAGTGGCCCATTTTAGTTGTACCTCGCAACTCGAAGTGTATTTTATGGCGTTTGTTTCTCCACAGTCAGAGGAAGAATCAGAGGGATCTTTTGGCGGCGCTACAGAAAGTTGTGGTTCCCATTTACTGCACCAGCTTCCTGGCTGTAGAGGAAGACAAGCAGCAGAAAATCAC
This sequence comes from Cyprinus carpio, assembly GCF_018340385.1. NCBI lineage: Eukaryota > Metazoa > Chordata > Actinopteri > Cypriniformes > Cyprinidae > Cyprinus > Cyprinus carpio. Next base: position 2,669,814 of record NC_056593.1, on the reverse strand, counting down.
CCGCGTAAGATCATCCATCCCCATTTCTTCACGTTTCCCTTCTAAACTGACTTTGGTAGATGTCATGATCTCAGTTTTACGTGAGAGACTCAGTTGTTGTTCATGTTTTCAGCTGCTGCTGCTCTGGGAGAAGAACGGCTACTTTGACGACGTCACCATCCAGCAGCTTCAGAGTCCGGCTCTGGGTCTGGGGCAGTATCAGGTACGGCTCGTGCTCTCAGTGTTTGTTTTGCAGCTAAAGATGTGTTTCTCGTCACGTCTCTGTTGTGTCTGGTCCAGGCGTCGCTCATCACGGAGTACGCGGCGGTGGTGCAGCCCGTCCAGATGGCCTTCCAGCAGCAGATCCAGGCGCTGAAGACGCAGCACGAGGAGTTTGTTACTAATCTGAAGCAGCAGCAGACGGTGGCAGTAGCAGCAGCCGCAGCGGCTGTCGGTCAGCTGACGCCTGCAGACGCCGACGTCAAGACACAACCGCCCCTGACCTCTCAGCCTGGTAAAAACATATTTATAATCAAATTAAAAACACAATATTAATTATATTATTATTTATAATATTTTACTAATCTATTTATATTACAATATCTTAAACAATTATAGTTTTTATATTAAATAAATATTACAAATATTTAGTTTTTAATCTTAGTTCTAGAAAATTTAGAGCTTTATCTTAAACTAAATAAAGATTAGATATGTATGGAAACTATCTGAAATAAGTTTTAGGTCAATCTGGGAAAAAAAACTACATATTTGAAATCACATGCAGACAAAGTCTCTTATATATAAACAAAAAAAAACGCTGTTCATAAGTTTGGGGCTAGAACGATATTAATGCTTTTATTCTGCAAGGAATAAATTGATCAGAAGTGGCAGCGAAGACATTTATAATGTTACAGACTATTTCTGTTTCTAATAAATGCTGTGCTTTTGAGCTTTCTGTTCATCTGTGAATCCTGAAAAATAAAATGTATCACAGTTTCCACAAAAATATGAAGGAACGCAACTGTTTTCAACATTGATAATAATCAGAAATGTTTCTTGAGCAGCAAACCAGCATATTAGAATGATTTCTGAAGATCATGTGACACTGAAGACTGGAGTAATGATGCTGAAAATACAGCTGCACATCACAGAAATAAATTACAGTTTAACATAGAAAGCAGTTTTGAATTCTAATATTTTACAATTTTAGTGTTTTTATGGTATGTTTGAGCAAATAAATACAGCCTTGGTGAACAGAAGAGACTTTCAAAAACATAAAAAAACATCAATTTGCATGTCAGTTTTTAGTCGTGCATTTATTCTCCAGTTTGCTTTTGCTTTTCAGTACAAACTTCATTCTTTTTGCCTTGATATCATTCCTTTTTTAAGTTTAGAGCTTAATTAACCCTCGTTAGGATTATTTATGACTGCGGTGGTGCTTTACATAAATAGACCAAACATTTATACACTTACACATACAAACATTTTGTGTTTCTTGACTATATATGATGTCATTTTTGCTTATATGTGATTAATTATGATGTCATTCTTGGCTCGTTGTAATGTGTAAATTGATATTTTGTATGATGTCATCAGGAGATCTGAAGCCTCCAGGGGCCGGACCTCCACCCGGCGATTACGAAGGCCCTCAGAACCGACCATCAGACTCGAACCCGGCAGCGTCGGCCGACATTCCCTCCTCTAAACCCGGCTGGTTCGATCCGCAGCACAACATGCCAGCGTGGAACCCGCAGCAACCCGTAAGTGAACGAAACGCTGTCCAGTCTTACAGATCTTACACTGTTTGCAGCTGTGTATTAATACTAACTCAATATCAGACTCCAAATATTAAGTATTTGTAATTAGATTGGAATGTTTTTAGAGTTTTGACTATGATCTTGATATGAAAATTAAACTCAAATAAAATGTTGATCTCAAAAAAAAAAAAAAAAAGATTAAACTGTTTTAAAGATTATCCTATTCAGATCAATGTGATAAATTATTTAGGTCAAAAGTAATCTAAAAGTAACCTTATATTAACTAAAATGTAGCGGAATAGATTGTTACTAAGTACAATTTTTGTCATGCAATTTGAAATCAGTAACATACTATTTTTTTTTTTAAATATTAAATGCATTATATATACATTTTACATTATATTTAAATATGAATATATTATTACATATATTTAAATTCTTGAATTAATGGGGGGGGGATTTTTTCCAAATAAAAAAAAAAAAATAGTGTGGATTATTATATTATATATTAATATATTATATTTATTACTCTTGTTATAGCTTTTGTTGATTTTGATTGCTCCCATTGTCGTCCTTTGGATAAAAGTGTCTCCTAAATGAATAAATGTAATATTTTAGACTGTTTATATATATATATATATATAATATATATATATATATATATATATATATATATATATATATATATATATATATATATATATATATATATAAAGAGTTATTATTATTATTTATTTATTTATTTATTTTTGCTCCAAAAATTCTGGATAATACTAGTATAATAATATACTAAAATAAGTAAAACTAAAACTAAAATAAAAATACTTAAAAAAAAATAAAAAAACTAAATATAAGTCTTAAAAAAATTGTAAAACTGAAAAGAAAACAAAAACTGAAAATATATAAACTTAATTCCTAATTTTTGTCTAAGACTATTTTAATAGTTTTATTTTACAATTTGTAAGTAATCCACGTAGCCCTGATTCTAACATATTCAATGTTTCCGCCTCCAGCCACCATTCGACCCAGTTCAAGCCCCGCCCCCCTGCCCTCCCTGGAACAGCCACGAGGGCATGTGGAACGAGCAGCGGGACCCCAACTGGAGCGGCCCTCGGGACGGGGGCCCCGCAGGCCCCTGGAGCAGCCAGAACGAGCCACCGCCCTCCTGGAGCGGCCAGTTCGAGCAGCCGCCGTGGAGCGGCCAGCCGGATCAACCGCCGCCGTGGGGCCAGAGGGAGCCTCCCTTCCGCATGCAGCGTCCTCCGCATTTTCGCGGGCCCTTCCCTCCACACCAGCAGCCGCCACCGTTCAACCAGCCGCCGCCACACAACTTCGGGCGCTTCCCGCCGCGCTTCATGCAGGATGAGTTTCCTCCGCGGCATCACTTTGAGCGTCCGCCGTATCCACCGCACCGATTCGACTACCCACAGGGAGACTTCCCAGGAGGTGCGACCTCAGCTTTAATATTCGGAAAACTACTCGAGTTAAACCTAAGCAGAATGGGTTTATTTTATTTAATAGTTAAGCAGTATTTAAGTTGTTGAATTTAATGGAAAAAATACTGTAAGAATGTGATTTTGTGGAAACATTTGCACAAATTCACTGTCCTTGTGTTTCAATAAATTACTAAAATTTCGGATGCAACTAGATGAGTAAGTTTTGTTAAAAACTAATAGAGGAGTATGCAAATTTTATTTTTTTCCACATTGATATGTATTGACATTTTCTATCCATGCGAAGTGTGTAAATCTGAGGTTTAACGTTTGAAAGTTAAGAAATTTAGACATAAATATGTTGTAATTTCACTGTTCTGTAAAATGAAATTATGATTACAGTACAGTTATTATAATTATATATTTCACAGCATTATTGTAATAGGGGTATATGAAAAAATGAAAATAAAACAACTGAAAATTAAAACCTAATTGAAAATACTAGTAAATACTGTAATACTGTACTAAAATTACTAAAAGTAAAGCTTAAATAAAAATTAAATATAAATATAAGAAACAACAAAACAAAGCAAAATTAGTAGAACTTAAACTACAATTAAAATGAAAAAATATATATATAAATAAACTATTTTAAAATACCGATAAATACTATTATAGTATACTACTGATACTAAAATAACACATTCAGCATTCAGATGTGACCAAACAAGAATTTGTTTTCCAAAATAAAATAAAAAACCGATGCATATTTTAATTGAACCGTTCACAAAATGAACGCAAAAACTAATTACACATATTGTAATATAATTTAATACTTGTAATATTTTAATACTTAACAGATTTTTTTATTTATTTATTTTTTTATTCTGCCTTAGTTTTAAATGGGTACAAAAAAAGCAATTTGTTTTGTTTTCAGATCTTGCGTGTTTTTAAAAAAAATTTTTTTTATCACAAATTCAAATTTTGTATAAGACACTTTTAAAAGTTTAAAAAATGCTTACAAATACAAAAAAAAAATGCAATACTTAATAGAAATTTCAGATATTGTTCTTCTCATATCAGAGATCGGTCCGGTTTTTGCCTAGCAAATCGGTCCGCCGCCTCATCACCACCCCAACCAGAGGATTCCATTGTTCTTCTCATATCAGAGATCGGTCCGCCGCCTCATCACCACCCCAACCAGAGGATTCCTCCTCCGGGGATTGCTGATCCTCCTCCGTGGGGCGGGAACCAGCATCCTGATTTCGGACCTCCTCCTCACGGGTTTAACGGCCAGGCGCCCCACATGCGGCGCCAGACCCCGGCTCACGTCAGTCAGGACGACCCCAGCCTGGTCCCCAACGTGCCCTACTTCGACCTTCCCGCAGGACTCATGGCGCCGCTTGTGAAGGTGATTTTGCATCCGACGTGAGCTGGGACAGATAGTTTTTGTCAGTCTCGTGCTAAAGGTGATACTTTCTCTTTGATAATAGCTTGAAGATCACGATTATAAGCCTCTGGACCCCAAAGACATCCGTCTGCCGCCCCCGATGCCTCCCAGTGAGCGTCTGCTGGCCGCAGTGGAGGCGTTTTACAGCCCGCCGTCCCACGACAGACCCAGAAACAGGTGACCACTTCAAGTGTGACTGCTATAGAGTGTAGCCATTTTTTAAAATATTTAATACTTCAGTTGTAATAACTGAAAATGATGATTTTTCCAGTGAGGGTTGGGAACAGAATGGTCTGTATGAGTTCTTCCGGGCCAAAATGAGAGCGAGGCGGAAAAAGGAACAAGACAAGCGCAACAGGTGGGGATTAAATCAACTGTTTTAATGTATTCTAACAAAAAACTATTACACTATTCATTTTGTTAGTTAAAATAAAACTGAAATAAAATGTGAATGTTAATTGAAAAAGCTTAAGCTATACAAAAATTAGAAATGTTGTCTTTGCAACTCACTGAAATAAAATAAGTTGGCGTTAAATTTACTAAGACTAAAACTGAAATAAAAACTTAATATAAAAAAATTTAATAAAAATTGAAAAAAAAATACTTTTTACTAAAATGAATTAAAATCAAAAGCTTAAAATAAAAAATACAACTATAATATAACTATACTAACTAAAAACTGAAATTAAAATTGAAAATATAAAACTAAAACCTGATTCAAAATGTAAATAAATACTATTATAGTATACTATATTTTAGTCTAAATAAGCGTAGTCGTAGGATTGTAAAATGAATAAATGTGATCATAATAATTTGATAAAATGAGGGTCGTTTTACTTTAAATGGAGGTTATTGTTTGCTATTTCCTATCTAGTTACAGAGACGTTGAATTCACCTTTCTAAAATGGTTTCACGGTTCTCGTTACTGTATTTTAAAACACAAAAGCAATGTTTGCAGTTAACATTATCATGCGGTACAAAGCTTTGTTTACAAGAGAAATAATTAAGAATTCATTCCTACGACTTAATTCATTCGTTTCCTCATTTTAGTTAAATCATGAGTTTACTTGGGAACAAATTAATGAAACATGGAACGTGGCCACAAAATTAATAAGTCCTAGGAATGAATTAATAAGACCTCGTTGGTAATAAATTTTTTTTTGGCAGCACCCGAGGGAGTCCCTCCCGCAGCCGGTCACGCAGCCGAGGACGATCGACGTCACGCTCCAGCTCCAGGTCTTCCAAATCCTCTCGCTCCAGATCCCGATCCAGATCCCGCTCTCGTTCTCGCTCCTACTCCAGATCTCACTCTAGGTATCCCAAAAACAATATCTGCTTTGACATTTAAACCATTTTTTTTTCCAGCCACAGGAAGTTGTTGAACACTTTTTTTTTTTTTTTTTTACTTTCTCCTGTAGGAGCAGGAGTCGCTCCAGATCCAGATCCCAAAGTCGCTCCCGCTCCAGATCTCGCTCCAGGTCACGATCTCCAGACAAGCGTCGCCATGCTGCAAAATCAAAATCACGCAGTCCGACGCCACCGTAAGTCGATTTGCTTTTATTACCCAAGTCCACTTCATATTTGAAAAGCAGATTTTTGCTTTGTGATCTCATCTGTATCAGCTTTTTCCACAAAGCTTTATTTACAACATATATTATTTATGCTTAATTAAAAAAAAAAATACAATTAAGTTATTTATTTATTTATTATATATATATATATTATGAATTAACAATGAAAAACAATGTTTATATATTATGTTTTTCATTTTTATTTTTTTTATAAATTTACAATGAAAAACAATGTTAATACAAAGTGAAATTGCAACATTTTTATTTAGTGAAAATTCAAATATAAAGATTGGAAAAACTAATCACTAAAAACAACGAGAAAAAAACACCTTTTTTTTCACTTTTTTTTTTTTTCACTCATTAGAGGCTCCTAAATTTCTAGTCCCATGCTATGAAAGCCCAATACAAAATATTTTATTGTATTTTTGGTCACAAACCTTCTCCACATTTATTTTGAGCTTTATAAGTTAAATATTGTAACTTTGACCTTCACAAGTCAAATATCGAGAGCTGGAAAAAAAAAAAAAAAAAAATTCACATCCAGATTGCAGTGTCTATGATTGTATTTTATTGCATGATTAAAAAATTGTAAACAATTATTATTGTTTATTTCAATTAAAAAAAATAAAAAATTATAAAAAAAAATTATTAAACAATTAAAATTAAAAAAAACAGTTGGTATAATCATTGCTGATAAATTTAATGAAATTCATCAAAACATTTATTTCAATTAAAATAAATGCATGCAGATTTTACCAGAGAATGATTTTCACCTAATAAATTTAATGAAATTCTTCAAACCAAATAGCAATTTATTATGACGTTGACATGAAATACGGTCTCTCTCCGCAGCTCCACATCTGGTTTGGGTTCAGGTCCTGCTGCGTTACCCGTCGACCTCAGGCTGGGTGAAGAAAACAAAGGCCATCAGATGCTCATGAAGATGGGTACGTGATCAACAAACGCCGCCATGAACCGATCTTTCCGTTGATCCAGTGCTAAATCTCTTTCTGTTCGTCCTGCAGGCTGGAGTGGGTCAGGAGGTCTTGGTGCTAAAGAACAGGGCATTCAAGACCCCATCAAAGGAGGAGACATCCGGGACAGGTGGGACCAGTATAAAGGAGTGGGAGTCCCACTGGACGACCCATACGTGAACTACAGGCGAAACAAAAGCTACAATTTTGTCGCAAGGATGAAAGCACGAGAAAAAGGTATTTGTGTTTGTAAAATAGAGGCTTAAAAATCAGCAGCAGCCTGTTTTCCAAGTCAAACATCACTAATATTGATGCTAATTATTAGGGTTAGGGGTTTGATCAAACTATTAACCACATGTATTGAACTTACTGTTAATTATAACCAAGTATTTTTATCTTTTTCTGTCCTCAGTAACCAGAGACCCCCAGGAGCCCTCCAGCACAGAGTGATCACCCGTCACACATGATCTGTTTTTTTACTGTAGTTGTCATAAAGCTTTTTTTCACATTTGTTTGGACGTTTTATTTTGCTCTCTAGTTCCTTTCTGTAGTAAAATGCATCAGTGCATCATATTGTAACTCACAGAAAGTGTCAGTGTCATTGCAAGCATTTTCTTTGATTAATCTGAGATTCTGTACAAGCAAAATAAAGATGTTTTAAAAAGGGCACAGTGTTTATGTAAACATTTCATTTATGCACAATGAACAGATACAAAAAAATACTGGTTTATTTTATGCAGCATGAACAATGATTGAAAAGTTTTGGCTGTTAATCTATTGATGATGCATCCAAAATGTTGATCATCTGTTAATTCAACTGTAATGATAGTCTCTCATTTCCTGTAGAACTTCCTCTAAAGCGTCTTCAATACTCAGTTTGGGTGGCCTGTGAGCACGGATAAACTAGAACAAAATAAAGTCCTGTTAGCAAACTTTAAAGATATTATGAAATAAATAAAATGATTTGATATATATAAATTTGTTACAACTGTTGCATGTCTAACCCTAAAAGCCTCAATTTCTTTCCTTGTCAAAATCTTACCTCTTTAGTATCCTCTAGTGTGGTGTATTTGTAGTCGGCAGGTCCCAGTGACTCGATCATTGACGTGTAGTGACGTCTGGTGGAGTCGATGAATCCTCTAGTAAGGGCCAACTGCTGCCGCAACATGTCGTTGAGTGCAAAAACGGCAGGACTGTACGCCGTCAAACCTGTTAGCATGGAAGATAATGAGTTAATTCAACTATTAAGCAAAGGATTTTTCTCAGTTGTTTATAGTAACCACTTGAGATGTTCATGTTTTCTAGGTTCAGGGTTATTCAAACGTAAAGCGTGTAGATCATATTGTAATTCTTACTCTCGATGGCTTCAGCGCTGACTGTGTGACTGGCTATTGGAGTGGGGTCCACGTACGTCATGCCCAGTGACGGACCAACAGCAGCCATGCCTGAAAAAAATGCTGACATAAATGGGTGGATTTCACAAAAACATGTCTTTCTAGGTTTTTTGCCAGTATGGAAATTTTGGAGGAAAATGTGTTTAAATGTCATGAAAATAGTAATGATGCACAACAAATACTCTTTTCTTTTGATATTCAGACAAAATATGAAGATATGTTCTTGACTGTTTTGTTAGATTCACCCACATTTATCTTCCTCAAAACATGAATTAAAGTGGTCTTAAACTCTAACATTGTCTCTGAGGGACACCCCAAAGAAATGATTCAAATATGATCTAGACATGTTTTGACAGTTTTTGCTAGATTCACCCAAAATACATTTTCCTCAAAACAAGAATCAAAGTGGTCCTAAACTCTAACCCTGAGGGACGCCCCCCAAAAAATGGAGTTTCAAATATGATCTAGACGTGTTCTTGATGGATTTCGTAAGATTCTCCCAAACACATTTCAGTCAGAACAAGAATGAATGTGGTCCTAAACTATAACCCTGAGGGACGCCCCCCCCAAAAATGAAGTTCCAAATATAATCTAGACGTGTTCTTGAAGAATCTCCCAAATACACTCCAAAATTCATTTCAGTCAGAACAAGAATGAATGTGGTCCTAAACTATAACCCTGAGGGACACCCCAAAGAAATGGAGTTTCAAAAATGATTTAGACATGTTCTTGATGGGTTTCGTAAGTTTGACTTGACAGAAGTATCGGATAACGTAAACCTACCAGAAGACCATGTGTAAGTTAGTCCATCCGCCTGAGTCTGTACTGCAACCTCCTTCACGTGACCATCAGGACTGGGGCCGTGTGTGACTGTTGCATTGGACGAGGTAGACCTCGAGGAAGAGTCTGAGTGGCAACTTGATGACGATGATTGTGATAAATTACGGTTATCGTCGTTGCCATCCTGGGATTTGTATGAGCTGTACTGGGCCTCGCTGATCAGTGAGGCGTCTTTGTCTTTATCTGCGAGACGTTCGGAGATCTCACTGGCACTCTCTGGCGTCTCAGATGGGATCTCGCTCTCAAAATCACTCTCGTAGGCAGCCGAGGCCTCTTCTAGTGTGGGTGGTGAAGCAACATCTGAAATGTTGGATGACTTCTTATTTCTGTCTTCCTGTCTGGCTTGTGTTTCTTTCTGTGATTAAAGACAATGTTTATCAGTATTAAAAAATCTTGCGTAAATTATGTTCAGATATGACGTTCAGCGCACCTTTTCTTGTAAGATTTCAGCTGCTTCAAATGGTATAGGGGCAAGATCGTCCAATGTCATTACGTTCAGTTTGAAATCTGTGGGTAGGTCATCAAGAGAAAAACATTTTAAAACACAGTGAACAATTAAATTTAACAATAGTTAAGAAAGGTTTCAGAAGATTGCGAGATGTTGAATCCACAGGTGTTTTACCATCCAAGACTGCACTCCTCTCGCTCAGAGTATCATCAGAATCAGGTGCCGCAGCAACAGGAAAAAGATCGTCCAAAGACCGGATCTCACTGTGATCCGTTTCAGAGGACACTGAATGTTCAGTAAACCTGACTATGTGTGACTCAGGCCTGCTGGGTGGAGGAGAAAGACTTTGATGGGTGAGAACTTCATGTTTTTCAGGAGTCGGCGAAGGTACGGTGGACTTTTCACTGCTCTTCTTGTATAACTGGAAAAGAAGAAAGTCATACTGGTTAAGAATGATAGAACAGGAGAGTAAACTGGGGTCAAACAACAATTTTACTGTTCTAATACCTTTTTAACTGGTTGAGGACTCTTTTGCCTTGCTGCATTTTGCAAGGAACCTTCTGATAAGCTAAAAGAATCTCCTAGAAGTCTTCGCATGTCCTGTTCGTCGCTGTCTAAACTGACTCTCCTTTCTTTACGTTCATTCAGACCAAGCGTTCTCTCAGGAACCTTCTGCTCTCGAGGTGCGGACACAGTCCTCTTCTTTAGAAAGCGATTCCCTGTCATGCTCAGCTCACTGCTGGACTGTAAAGATGTATGTGTCTCTTGTGGTTCTGAGAGGTTTGCATGGATACTAGCGCCGTCACTTTTGGTTTTCTGGTTTCTGATGCGGTTTTCGATGAGCGCTAGTCTACTCAAAGCTGCGCTTTGTGAACTGCGTTGAGGTATGAATGTTCCTGCAGGAGTTTTTCGAGGAGCAGATGACACTCTGTCTCCAGTGGCATCTTTGGAGGTCTTCTTCAGAAATCGGCTCCCTCCACCCATGCCGAAACTCTCCAATGCCGTAGTCTTCACAGGGTCCTGGTTTTCACTTTCTGATGGCGAAAAGACTTCGCTCAAATCCTGGAATTGCATCTGTCTGGATGGTGACACGAATTTTCCAGAGTTCTCCTGGGTAAACAAGAGTTATTGCAACACACCACAGACATTAAATAACAGTCGGTAACATGATCTCCACATATCACAGTTTTAATGCTGCTTATTTTATTTTATTTTTTAAATATATCATTATGTGCTATGATTGCCCTAACCTTTGTTACAATAACATTAAACGGCATTAAAACACTGCATTATTCATACAAATTTTGCAAAGGCAACATTACTTTCAACATTGTACAGAAGCCTGTTTCCGCCACTGAATAAAAAAATAACAAATTGTTGATTTTTACTTCACAATTCAGACTTTTTTTTTCTCGCAAGTGCGAGTTTACATACGATACAAAGACTCAAAATTTTTAAAAATACACATATTTGATATAAAAACTCAAAATCTAAAAAAAACAAACAAAAATACACATTTTATACCCCAAAATAGAGATTATAACACCACAATTCTGACAAAAAAAAAATATAAATAAACTTAACTTTATATCTCACAATTGTGACCTTTGTGAGATATAAAGAAACTGAGTATTAAAAACATTTTTTTTCTTCTCTCTAGTCAGTGGCACAAATGGCCTTCCATAACAGAAGGATAAACTACTGACTAAAAAACTATATGTATATTAATAATACTGCGCGGCCTCGATGACGTCATCTGAGAAGTAAAGTCGTTTAAGATTCATAACAAAGAATTAAGATATGGAATTAACGTGACGAATCGTGCATAATAACACCAGAAACGTGTATTAAGAAAGTAAATCGCATTCTTTTTGGTGTCATGTCGAATGTAGAGCAATTGTGTAACACAGACGAACCACATCTCTTGAAAGCCCATTGTTGGAGATTCTCCGTCCAGAGAGCTGAGCCTTCGCCCGCTCCAGAGCTGAACTCCTTCCTCCACGACTCCACATCTTGACTAGTTAGTAAACATCGCCAATTTGTTAAACTAGAAACAGTCTGCTTTTTCACATGCGTAACATAAACAAAACATGTCATCAAAAAGCCTCGTTTCAAGGGAAACCGAGCACATCGCATAGTTGTTGTCTATATTCCATGTTTACCGCAACATGACTCCATGACAACGTCACCGGAAGCGGATGAGGATCTTTTGGTTTCACTTCCTCGACTCGGCTAAATCGTAGAGTTATTTATTGCGTCGATTTAATAGAGTTTCATAACGAATAATCTGCAAACCTTCCTTCAAATACGCCAAATGAGATTTGAGGAAAATCCTTTCTAGTATTTTATTTTTATTTATTCAATATTTATAAAGAATTGTACTTTATCTCCCTCTAATAAAACACAATAAAATAAATCACAGGTCAAAATTTATATATATATATATATATATATATACAGTACAGGTCAAAAGTTTGGAAACATTACTATTTTTAATGTTTTTGAAAAGAAGTCTCTTCTGCTCATCAAGCCTGCATTTATTTGATCAAAAATACAGAAAAAAACATTAATATTGTGAAATATTATTTACAACTTAAAATAATAGTTTTCTATTTGAATATACTGTGAAAAAATAATTTATTCCTGTGATGCAAAGCTGAATTTTCAGCATCATTACTCCAGCCTTCAGTGTCACATGTAACATCCAGTCTATCACATGATCATTTAGAAATCATTCTAATATTCTGATTTATTATGAGTGTTGGAAACAGTTCTGCTGTCTAATATATTTGATGAATAAGAAGGTTAAAAAGAACTGCATTATTCAAAATAAAAATAAAAAATCTAATAATATATATTCTAATAATATATTTTCTTTACTATCACTTTTTATCAATTTAACAATTTAAAAGTATTGATTTTATTTAAAAAAAGAAAGACAAAAAAAAAATTACTGACCCCAAATTACTGACCAGTAGTGTATATTGTTATTACAAAATATTTATATTTTAACAACATAGCTAGCTTCTATTTTTCTTTTTTTCTTTTTTTTTTTTTTTACTTTTTATTCATCAAAGTATCCTAAAAAAAGTATCACATGTTCTGAAAAAATATTAACACAGCAGAACTGTTTCCAACTTTGATAATGAATCATCATATTAGAATGATTTGTAAAGGATCATGTGATAATCATCCTAAAAATTCAGCTTTGCATAACAGAAATAAATGATAATTTAAAGTATAATAAATTTAAAAACAATTATTTTAAATTGTAATAATATATCACAATATTACATTTTTTTTTCTGTATTTTTGATCAAATAAATGCAGGCTTGATGAGCAGAAGAAACTTCTTTCAAAAACATTAAAATAGTAATGTTTAAAATTCTCTTCTTTCAACAAAAAAATAAACCCTTATAATTCCTTAAAACATTGATAAGTAGTCCCAATAAAAAAATAAAAAAATAAAAAAATAAACCCTGCTTTAAAACAGAAAATTCTCTTCTTTCAACAAATCTTGTCTGTGTAGACTCTGGAGAGGTCAAGCAAATGTCCTCCCCTCTCTCTGTCAGTCACGTCAAGTCAGGTCACCTTTATTTATAAAGCTCTTTTAACAATACAGATTGTGTCAAAGCAACTTTACAGCATTAATTAGGAAAATAGTGTGTCAAACACTATTTTTTCAGTTCATCATTGAATTCAGTGATTTCATCATCCAGCGCAGTACAGTTTAATTAGTATCTGTGCAAACAAGTCAATGATAATTAGTTAGTTAGAAAGACCGATGACCCCTAAGTTTCAGTCTGGATCTGGGAATTGTCAAGAGGAGTTGATCAGAGGACATAAGAGATCTAGCAGATGTGTGCCGTTTTAATAAGCCAGCTAGGTATGTTGGAGCCAGGCCATTTAATGATTTAAAATCAAATAATAAAAGTTTGTATTCAAATTTGAAACATACCAGCAACCACTCAAGTGACAATAAAATTGGTGTAATATGCTCAAGCTTGCGTGTATTTGTCAGTGGTCTAGCGGCCGCATTCTGGACTGCCTGCAAACGCAGCAGTGCTGTCTGACTGACTCCTACATAAAGAGAGTTACAATAGTCAAGCCGTGAAAAAATGAAGGCATGAATGACTTTCTCAAGATCATTAATAGAAAGAAAATTCTTTACTTTCGCCAAAAGTCTCAGATTAAAAAAAACTGGATTTGACAACAGCATATATTTGTTTATCAAATTTAAAAGCTTTGTCAAATAATACACCAAGATTCCTCTCAACTGCCTTATTATATGGGGCCATTGGACCAAGACTGAGGTTAGGAGGCCCCCATATTATCAGATGCCCCAAACATGATTCCCAAGTCATTCAGACAGACTACGAGGGGAGTTAAAGCACTCCTATTATTTTTGTTGCAGTGCCAGATAAATCTGCATATCATCAGCACAGCAATGAATGTAGACACCATGCTTCTTAAAAATAGATCCCAAAGGAAGCAAATATAATGAAAAGAAAAGAGGTGCAAGAATGGACCCTTGAGGAATCCCACAAATTAGTGGATCTGGAGTTGAGAAAAATTCACCCAAATTAACTGCAAAAACTTCTGTTAGATAAGTAAGACTTAACACACTGAAGGACAACTCCTCGAAAACCAAAAGCTTGCATTACGGACCCATCAGTCTGTGCAGTGAATAAAGCAGAAGCGGCGTGCAAACAGAGTGAGTGAAAATTTGAAAATTTGAAAGAACCTTAAGTCTTCAATTTGTTTCAAATTTAAGGCCATAAAATGTTTTAAATGATACAAGAAATAATTTCAGGAGGTCTTAAATTTGGGGACGGTAAGACAAGAATTGCGATATGGCTTAATATGACAAATAAACTTCAAAAGGCTATGATTTTTTTGAATATGAGTACAATGAGTTCATTTTATTTATCCCGAAAATCAGCCCAATTTTTTATGCAGCAAACACGTTAATGTGAATTGGTGGATCGAAAAGAAGATAATGCATTATAATATGTAAACAATTAAGACAGTAGTATATATTTATGTTATTTAATGACTAGGCTAATAATTGAAAATCATTGTTTAAATTAATATAATAATTTATAATTCTTAAAAAAAATGGTTTAAGGGCTGAAATGTGAAGTTAATCACTTTTTAAAAAAAACTTTTAGTTTTTGTGAAAACCTGTATCTGAACTCTAAAAAATGCTTTTTAATTTTTTATTTTTATTTTTTGGTGACGCCCTGCTGTGTGAAAGGAATGGAACTGGACAACTAACTTTACAAAAAATCATACATAACAAAATAAATTACTAAAAAAATTACTTAAAAAAATCTGAATATAATCTGAAATTTAAACATAAATTTTTAGATTCAGTCACTGTGATCAGAGTTACTGCTTCAAGGAAAAACAGTAATCGCAATATTGCTTAAATGTGATAAACATCCAACAGCTATAATTTAATGAATTAAACACAGTACATGTTTCAAAATAATATATGTCTTAGAGATCAGGGTGGCCTATATATATGTATATATATATATATATATATATATATAATATATATATATATATATATATATATATATATATATATATATATATATATATATATATACACAGTACATACTGTTAGGTACATAATATATTTGGGCAATGACACAATTTTCATAATTTGAAGTGTAGACTTTAAGCTTTAATTCAAGGGGTTGAATTATATATATAACACTTAATGCTACCCCCCAACCCCATTTTCAGGGGCTCAAATGTAATTGGACAAATACATATAATCATAAAAAAATGTTCATTTCTAATATTTTGTTGAGAATGACTGCCTTAAGTGTAAAACTCACAGACTTCACCGAAGACTGGGTTTCCTCCTTCACTGTAAAAAAATTTCAGACCTCTCCAACTCAGAATTTTCTAATGATTGATCACATCTAAAATTTTCAATAGGCCAAATTGAATTTGTGTGAATTGAATTTCATAAATTTAATTAGGCCAACTGAAAATTTTACCAGTCACTAGAAAATATAGAGTTGGAGAGGTTTTTATTTTTTTCAGTGTTTGTGATGCTTTGCCAGGCCTCTACTGCAGCTGACTTCAGTTGTTTGTTTGTGGGTCTTTCTGCCTTTAGTTTTGTCTTCAGCAAGTGAAATGCACTATTAGCAGTCCACTATTATCGACAATCACCAAATACGCTACATTTGTGCCAACTTGCCATTGATCTACTGATGATGAATAATGAATATTTTGTGCATTTTATGGCATTTAAATCATACCTGTTAACTCACATTTCAGCCAGGAAGTTTTGATGGTATTTTATTTTCATATTATTACCTTCGTATAGTGCTTGAAATAAGGCATTGTTTACTTTCTGTAACCGCTGTTCCACAAGCGCCACCTTCTGGCAAAGAGTGAAATTGCATATTCACTTATATTCATATTTATGTACATGTTAATTAACTTAATTGGCATATCAACAAGAAAAATGGAATAAAATGATCTTGGGTAGGGGGGCCTGCTGTAATGCTCTATCCCAGGGGCCTCTGTTTATCTGGTTGGTGAGTTTAAAATGTGTTTTTATGGCTTCAGTTGTTTTTGTTCTGGTAGCATGTAATAAATTACTGGTTAAATTAGTCAGAGAGGTTTAACATTCTGTAATGGAATTTCCACTGAGCGCAGTCTCCTTTCATTCAATATTCTTCACTTAACATTTAAATATTTAAAAGTGTTTTAATGAAGGACTCATCAAACCAACTTCAAGTTATTTAAATGTTTAATCTGTGAAAAACTCTGTTCTGCAGGTATTGTTGAAGAAGGCGGAGATAAGTTCCTGGTAGTTACGGAGGGAGATTCATTCACTCTAGGATCCCATCTTCCTAAAATGAAGAGTAATGATGTGATTCAGTCGGGGTTTTATATTAACACTTTAATAGCTGAAATCAATAAACCGAACAACAGCATGAATGTATATGATGTTCCTGACGGGAGATTCAGAGACAGACTGAAGCTGGACGATCAAACTGGATCTCTGACCATCACAAACATCACTACTCAACATGCTGGAAATTATAAACTACTTAGAACTGGAGGAATATATTCAGTAAAACTAATCAGCATTTCTGTCCACAGTGAGTAGAGATCATTTGTCCTGTCCTTCAAGTACTCTTAATTACACTCACTCAACACACTGAACTTAAAATATGTTCATATTGTTCATATTTCTCATGTTTTCAGCTCATCTGCCTGTTCCTGTCATCAGCAGAAACTCTTCACAATGTTCTTCATCATCATCATCATCATCATCATCATCACAGCAGAATTGTTCATTGTTGTGTTCAGTGGTGAATGTGGGTCATGTGACTCTCTCCTGGTACAAAGGGAAACAGTTTATTGTCCAGCATCAGTGTGTCTGATCTCAGCATCAATCTCTCTCTACCTCTGGAGGTGGAATATCAGGATAAAAACACCTACAGCTGTGTGCTCAACAATCCCATCAGCAACCAGACTCAACATCTGGACATCACTCAACTCTGTCACACATGTACAGGTATGGCATTGAGCTGATCTCAGTTTTGTGTGCCTATTCCTCAGACTCTGAATCTGTCATCCAATTGGTCCTCTCTGCTCTGGTGGGCGTGGCTACTGTCATTGTTCTAATTTATGACATCAGCTCCACAAAACCATAATCGCTTGTGTGAAGAAATATTATAATTATCATAAATTTAAATATAAATTTGTAACAGTGGAATGGTTGTTACAAAATACTTTTCTAAATTAAACCGTTGGCTTTCATATGGCCACTTTGTGCCAAAGTGCTATAAAACATTCTTTAATTATCGATACTTATTTTAAGTAGTAATAATATTTTTTTTAATATTTGAATTAGCCTATGTTTTAGTACCATATCAGCATAAAAAGATCAAATATTTAAATGTTTAATAATTTAATGTTGCCTTTATATAATTCTTCAAGGTTTACATAATTAAATGTTTTACCACAGGCATTTTTTTTTGTCTTTGTACTACTGCTGAATGTTTTTTTTTTTTTTTTTTTTCACAATTAAAAAAGTATTTTAGTGAAATAAATCCCAAAAAATCCTGAACACAAAAATGGTGAAAAACTGTATAAAGGTCTAAACAACATAGTTCACAGTCTTTGTAACATGTTTGAGCAATACCCAGATAGCACCCGTACATCTGCAAGATGTCTGTTAAAGATCTTTTTTGACCATTATTGCCAACACTGTGTTTAAGTCAGCAACATGCTGTTGCTTAAAGCTATCTAGTGTTTCAGTAACATGCTTGTTACTTAACGCACAATATGTAATTTTGCTAATAAAGATTGTTATTCAAACACTAACAATGTGGATAAGGGCAACATGCTTGCTGCTAAACTTTCATCCAACAGGTGGTGCTCGGCGGTTCAGAGGCTTTTTTGTATTGGAGACGTTTGTGCATTAAAATACTGTTTAATCTTTTGAGTGTGTTTTCAGGCCCTCACGTGTTAGTGTTATAGTGAACAGTTAAAATATGAGGATTTTGTGTAAGTGCATCATAATGCTGGGTAAACACTAAAAGATGTTTAGAATTTTTGTGTTTAAAGAATGCTTGAAAAGATTTTCAAAATGTGAGAGACCACAAACCCGAGGACAAAAAAAAAATCATAGATGTAACCGTTTTGCTACTAAAGTGTTTGTTGTGATAGCACACCACACACAAATAGATTTTCAGCTAGAGTCCTTATTGTGAACACATAAAATCTCGCAAAATCTCTGGAGACTTGAGAATAAACACGGCGGACAGTAAGAAGAAATGTTGTTCGAGATGCATCGGGACTGCGCAGACCGATCGCTGTATGCCATCAAAGTACCGCAAGAGCGATTCAAAAGCACTGATGCATCTCGAACAAGCCTATTGTGATGACTGCGTTTGTTATGCTTCCGTCTTCTGTCAGATCAGTTTCTGATTGGATATTGTTTCATTTCACGTGATGATCTCCAGATCGTACGTGCGTTTGTCCTTGGGGTTCCCCCTACACATCAGGATTTCTGATTTCTGTATATATCCAACGTTGAATATTAACGGTTCACGATCGGGGCGCCTCCGATGTTCTTCCGAGCAAATTCAGTTACTCTTAACACACCTCACACCACAGGAAAATCTGATAAGATAATCTGAAGAACCACCAAGATAATCGGGACATTACCTAGGATGGTCGGAAGGGGAAAAATTGGCCCAAAATCAGCCCGATTATCTTGTGGTGTGTACCCAGCATAACTTTCAGGAAACACTGATCCAGGCCTCTTCACTTCTCAGTTTGTTTGGAAGAAAAGACCAAGGTAAAACTTGCATGTGCTTCAAATAGTGTTTAACTTAGCAAAATTGACCTCATTTTGAACTGAATCCGATTTAAAGGCCACTGTTCGCATGAACAGCTTTGTATGAATGTAGTGTGAGTAGCTGTTTGTGAGTCAAAATTAAACCTCTCTGCAGGAAAATGTTGGTCATGCTGTTCAGAACACAAACCTGAGATGGTGAAACTAGTTTAGCAGTGTGTTTTTTCTTGTGATCATTGGTTGACAACGCAATCAGTGTTGTGGAAACAAGCTTTTCTTTCTTTTGTATTTCCACATTTCATGTTGATGCAATTTTGTCTTTCTTGTGCAAACTTGTGTCGCATAAAGTTTTCATACTGTTTATATATTCAATATAACTGACCACTGTTTTACATGCACATAGTGCACAATGTTTTACACATAAATATGTCAGAGTGTTTTAAACAGAGCTTATGGACTCAGACATAACATCATATCTTTCTATATTCCTCTTTCTCAAAGAGTGAACTGAGAACTAGAGACTGAAGGTTGTTAGCTTGAATCATTAAGATGTTTGATGTTCATCTCTGAAACTCTGAAATCAGTCTGAGAGGAGAAACAACTGAGACATTTGATAAGAACTGAAGAAGAAACGAGCTGAAGACAGTTAGTGGAGAGAGCAGAGCCAAACACTCTCAGGATCTCATGAGCAGATCAAACACTGCTTTAAGACACTCGCAACTTCTCCAGTCTCTGATCATGTTATGATTCATTTTATCTCTGTTGAAAATGATGCCACTGAAAAGGAAAGAGGAAGCTGTGGTTTACTGGAGCTAAAAGTGACAAAATTAACGTTATGAAATGACCAAAAAAGAGTTGGATGTCCACACAGTTTAACTCTTCAAGTTGTGCAGTTATTTTAGCTGACAGTAGAGTTTCTCGTGACTTTACTACAGATCAGTCTCTCATCAGCTCATCTGTCATTTATTACTGAACCAGTTCTGAAGAGTTTGTCTTCATATTTGTGGACTGAAACCACTGAAGATGTTTCACAGATTTTGCTTCTGTTTGTATTTGTGGTGTCTGGTTGGTAAGTTTAAATAAATTTTTATGATTTCAGTTGTTTCTGTTCTGGTAACGTAGTAAACTTCTGGTTAAACTATTAATATAATATTAAAACAAACTTTTAAACTCATACAGACATAATTAAAGATCACGTTTGAATTTAGGTCTAGTCAGGTCTATCAGTGATTTATTAAATAAAATAAATACTGCATGAAGGTCAAATACCCAGAAGCATAAGTTTTAGTGTGACATCAAAGATTAAAATAAAAGTGTGTGTTTTTTTTTATTTACACTAGTGGTCAAAAGTGATGTCCGGAGTGGATTGGTTTGGTTTGTTTTTAATGACTGCACAAGATTGACTGTACAAGATTGATGTTTAAATATTTGTAAATATTTGGCATCATATAAAGGAAAAAACAAAAACACTAAACTTGGTTAAGGTATTTATCAGACAAAATTATTTGGCCAAAAAAACCAACCAAACAACAACAACAACAACAAAAAAAAAAAACAATACAGCTACAGAATTCAAAATGCATTGAAAAACAAAAGCTCAGAAGGAAAAACCATACATTGACTAGAACATAATCTGTTATTAATATTTTGTTGGTTCTCTCTTTTTTTTCATTGTATTATCATAAAGCGATTGACTCCAAGCACAACTATGCAATTTACAAAATTTGTAAAACATTTTAAATAATCTAAATTCAAGTTTAACATTTTTTTTAGGCCTGGCATCAATTTGGCTCCTACTGTTGTTATTGTTCCATACATGAATCTATTTTTTTCTTTTCATTCAGCATCTTTTTTGTCTTTTGCTGCAGAATATTACTAACTTTAAATTTAAATCAAGTGTTTTAGTAAAGCTTCATCAAAACAACATCCACTGATTCTAAAGCTTTAATCTGTGAAAAACTCTGTTCTTCAGGTGTGTTTGGGGATGAAATGAAGTTAGTGTCAGTGGGAGATTCAGTCACTCTCAACTCTAATCTTACTGAAATACATGATGATGATCTGATTCAGTGGTGTTTTTTGGTTTGAAAACACTTTAATAGCTGAGATCAATGTAACAGCCGACAGATTCACTGTATTTGATGATGTTCTTGACGGGAGATTCAGAGACAGACTGAAGCTGGACAAACAAACTGGATCTCTGACCATCACAAACTTCACAAATGAACATTCTGGACTTTATACAGTAGAGACCAAAAATATGAATATATCTTTCTTTCTCGCTGTCTATGGTGAGTTGCATATTTTTTCCACCTGTTTTATTTTTTTAAAGGGGACATAACACACACAGTTTCTGCCAATCTCATGTTAATCTTGAGTACCTATAGAGTAGTATTACATCCTTCATATCTCTGAAGAGTCTTTAGTTTTATCAGATTTATAAAAGACATGTTTTTCTGAAACTTTGGCCATGTTTTGCATGACAATCTAACTTTAACAGTGAAAATAAGTCAGAATGCATGAAATAGCATTAGACCTCCCCTTTAATCACCAGATCTTATTCCACACACTATTTTGTTTCTTTGGTGTCTGTTCTGTTGTTTTATATTATTATTAATATTATTCATTTGAAAAATTCATTTCAAGCTAATTACATACACTATTTAAACAGTATTAATTTGTGACAAGCTGTTTCTGTTTGTTCTGTGTGTGTTTGGTGATACAGATGAAATATCAGTGAAGAAGGGAGATTCAGTCACTCTGAACTCTGATCTTACTAAAATAGATTATGATCTGATTCTGTGGACATACCTGTATATGAGTGAAAAAGCTATAATAGCTGTAAATAAACCGTACAACATCGTCACTGTATATGAGGATGTTCTTGACGGGAGATTCAGAGACAGACTGAAGCTGGACAATCAAACTGCATCTCTGACCATCACAGACATCACAACTGAACACACTGGAGATTATTTACTACTGATAATTGGAGCAAATCAGTCATTTAAAGTTTTCAGTGTTTCTGTCTATGGTGAGTAGAGATCGTTCTTCAAATATTCTTGATATTAATGTTTATTGACTGAGCTGATCCCAGTTTGGTGTTTTTATTCCTCAGACTCTGTCCACTGCTGTGGTTCTACTGAAGCTGTGATCCGATTGGTCCTCTCTGCTCTGGTGGGCGTGGCTACTGTCATTGTTCTGGTTTATGACATCAGATCCAGAAGAGCTGAACTAGATCAAGCACAGATTCACACACCAAGTACATGATTGAAGAAAATTCTCATTTCAATTTTTTTTCAATCATTAATTAATTTTCAATTATTTGTGATGGCTTTTTATGTTGTAGGCGGTTCATTTCCAACCTAGAAGATAGCAACATATTTTCTCATTAATGCTCAAAGTGCCAAATGCGATTGTTTGTCTTGAAAAATACCAAATATTCCGCTGTTCACATAGATTAGTAAATATGACCTATATAACAGTTAATATCAGACAACTATTATATAAATATTATTATTGTACAGATCAGACTTTTTTATACTGAAGCTCTTTTACTGACTGAACATGAGATATTTCTCTTCGATAAGACACACAGATCTCACTTTATTTCTGTCTATTTGTCATCTGTATTTGCTTGCCTTTATCAAAGTTTTTATTCACTCTGAGGCTCCAGCGTAACTCAGTGTTTTATTATGTCGGGCGTCCCCTGGAGGGATACTAACTTTATGCATTTTAACGATTTCAGCACAAAATGTTACATTATTTCTAAATGTGTACATTATTATTAACGTAACTTTTCCTGTACCACTAAAACAATAGTTTTGTTTTCTAGTTATTAAACAATTTTTGTATATGTGCAAGCTTTTCTAAAGCAAACCCTGTATGTATTAATGTACTGAGTGTGATTGATCAATCTCTGTCATCTCATGTCCATCTTAATACCACTGGTTCTCATACCAAATTAAATATAAAATAACTAAACTTCTGAAATTTTCAGTGTGGAAAAAAACCCTGTTTAACAGTCGGTGGTTCTGCCAGGTCCTTATCGTCCAACTACAGCATTCCTGGATTTTGTTCCCATTTTTCTTTTATGTTCTGAAGAATAGTTAATTTTCATTTGCATTTGGCCTAATGGAATAACACTTGCACTGCCAGTACACTTTTTCTGTTGTTATACAGATTCATTTCTTATCAGACCCAACCTAATACATACTCCACTCAAAACTGGTTACATTAGTTTACCCATATATCCAGCACCGCCCCAAAAACCCTTTTTTACAGAATGTTTCTCTTACTGAGAGAGTCAATATGTCAGGGTCAGCTGAAGTCTACAGAGTTCTACTCTGAGCAGGATTCAAACCCAGGTCACCAGCACGGGAGGTGCGCAAACTAACACAGATGTTAAATACCAAGCAGTCTCTAGCATCAGTCACCAATGTGCCTCTTGAGATCAGGGGAGTGAGGTTTACTCTCGCAGCTCTTGCCTCTTTTACGCTTAAACCTTACTCCCATCAGGGTCATGGGTCCGAGTCCACCTTGTCGAGGCCTAGTTCTACTTGATCCACTCCAAGCAAGATCCGAACCAGGGTCTCTGGGATGGGAGGAGGGCACGCTAACAAGGACACTATCGACCGCCGCTGCCTCTATTAACTCTTACAAGCAGGACTCTGATACACTGTTAGACTAAATCAGTCTAATAGTTCTGTTCATTTAGTAATCCTACAAAAAAAAAAAAAAAAATCTTGCATTGCCCCAAAAAGTTTTTTTTTTTTTTTTTTTTTTAAATGGTGCTTGTGGTGAATATTACTTAAAGACATTTTTACTTGTTCTTCCAAATTACACCCAGTCGTGCCTCAAAGAGAACAGCTGTATGAATTTTCCATTTTCAGTCGGTTAAAACAAAAACAGCAGATTTGACAGTTACTTGATCAGATGACTTTTTTTCCTGTTCTGTATATTGTAGGACTATGAGCGATGAATATAAATTATTATAGGTTTAACGTAGTAACTCAGGATTATATCATGATTTATTTTGCCAATTAATTACCTTCTTAATGGAATAGTTCACCCAAAATAAAAAAGCTCTCATAATTTCAAACCTGTATGAGTTTATTCCTTCTGTGAAACATAAAAAGATATTTTGACAAAAATTGCTGCATGGTTCCCACTTATTATGGGATTATGGAAATACATTTTTATATTCATAGAAACAGATGGAAGTTTAATACAAAAAGTCTTGTGGGCCAGTTTACACTCCATACTCAAAATAACTATTACTGAGGTTTCTGTTACACAACTTTTAAATCTAAAGCTAAAAATAAAAATAAAATAAGCACTCAAATAAATAAATAAACAAACATCTTTGATTTTCATCAAAGATCAAATCATTGAACATGATTTTTACAAACTATTCTGAACTGGATTGTAAAATTAGTACTAACAAAATGAACATTGAAAATGTTAGATATTTAGCACATGCAAGTCAGAAAACAAAAGTTGTGATATTTACTTTTACTTAAAAGGACTGATTGCATGTGATGTGCTATATTATATCCTTAACTTAAAATATATCACAATGTTCATAAGACAAGATTTTCTCATTTACTTCATAAAGCCAAATTGCAATGAGACAAACTCCTCCTGTTTTGTCAAATCTAGTATTAAAGTTTGCAATTCTTCTGAAAGAGTTTGACAATTCCGTTATAAACTCATTTTTTAAATAAATCTCCAAATGGTGTAAACTTTTGTAGTTTTACTGAAGCTGTGATTTGATGGGTCTAAGATAGTGGCTCTAAAACATACTTGTACACGTAAAACACAAAAGTTCACTTGATTAGGAAAAAAGAAATAAATTTATATATATATATATATATATATATATATATATATATATATATATATATATATATATATATATAAACCAAATCATATCTGTGGACAAATGGTTAATAAAGTTTACATTTTTCAAAATTTTTCTTTTGCACTATTTCAACAACAAACTATTCTCAAGATGAAATAATATGATTTTTAGTCATCTAGTTTACCAGAAACAGCATGTAATGAGTACGAGTCCAATCAGTCTCGCAAACATGAAGGACAAAACTAAAAGGAAAAGTCAATAGTGGATGACAACCGACGAACTGTCTGCGGCGACAGATTTGTCTCTAGGCAATTAAAAACAAATCTCAAAAGGGTTATGGAAGTTGCTTCATCTAATCTCTGTTTACACTCAAAACCTGCCTCCTCGATGACATCATACACATTGTTAAAGATGTCAGTCAATGATGAATTGAGCATTGAATGACCGATGAATGAAAGGGACTTTGGTTTAACTGAGGTATTTGTAATAATAACCATAGATGGCTTCTGATTAGATGATCATAGGTGTTTTTTTTACTGCATAGACAATTCAGTTCCCGGAACTAGTTTAAAGATCACATTGTTCTTTCCAGTAAATGGAAACTGAAAAAAAAAAAAAAAAAAGGTAGTACTATGTGGGTGTTACGGTACAGACAGCATGTATGTTTTTATGCATGTTTTGGTAGGAGTTCGTTGCATTTACACAGTTTTGACAAGCAGGGGACCAGCGTGTGTTTCAAGCACTTTGAAACAGTAAATCGTTTTGCGAAGCAACTGGTTCGTTTGATTCAAAGTGTCGAAAAGGTTCATTTCTATCATCACTATTTAGTAATACAGCGTCAAGTACAATGATATCAGAATAACATTTTTACTCCAAATTTGCATCAATCAAGTGTTTGAAAACACATTTGAGAAAATGCAGTTAAAATTGTCCAAATTAAGTTCTCATCAATGCTTATTACTAATGAAAAACAATGTTTTAATATATTTATGGTAGCAAATTCCGATACACAGTCCAAGGTCAAAAAACAAGGCAAGGCTAAACACGAAGACAAGGAACAGGATACAGGCTAAACAATAATCAGCAAAGTGTGTGTGGATGTGTGCAACCTTTATAGTGTCCCTGATAGGAAACAGGTGTAGTGCAAAAATGAGTTCCTAGGCAGGGGTTTATGGGAAATGGAGTCCGGAGAGAACAAAGACAAAACCCCTTATCGTGACAGAGCCCCCCCACTAAGAGCTGATTCCAGATGCTCCAAACAGAATTACGAGAACAATTCTACGTCCACTGTGGAGTTGATGGAGGGAGGAACCATGAGGGGAGTGAAACAGGAGGTCTAAGGGGTCCGACTGACAGAAACAGAGCCGGTGGACGGGAGGCCCAAGGCGAAGATGGAGAGCTGAAGAGCCAGGGTGAAACTGAGGGATTGGAGGGCCATGGTGGAGCCGACGGCTCTGGCGACAGAGGTGAAGGTGGGGTTCCAGAAGGCAGCGGTGGAGCCGGAATGACCGAGGACCAAGGCGGAGCCGGAGGGAGAGAGGAGCCCAATGGAGCCAGAGGGATGGAGGGACAAGGCGAAGCCGGAGGAATGTAGTCCTGAGGCGAGGGCAGGTTGATGAATGACTAAGGTGGAGCCGGAGGAACAAGGAAGCCTGGTGGAGCCAGTGGACTGACGGGCCAAAATAGAGATGAGATAGCTTTGAGTCAAGGTGACACCAAAGGGTCGATGGACCGAAGTGTCCTGGTCTCGAAGGCCGGAGAAAAAGATCTGGAATCCTCAAAGCTTGGTGCAGCTGGAGGCTGCTATCCCAAGGCGAATCATGACCCTTCACCACCCTCACTGGATGACGTGAGGGACAGACAGACAAAAGCGGAGACAGAACAAACAGCATGACAGTTATAGGAGGAGGAGGCCTCCCTCTTCCTCCTCTACCTGTCATGCTGTCCCATTGGGTGGGACAACAAGTTCAAAATATTGATTATTCAGCATGGTAGAGCAGTTAAAGAGTTCTGAGATGGCCTCCTTGGCCTTGACTGGACAATCAGAGAGTTCAAATACGGCCTCCATAGCCATAACAGGACAGGCAGGGAGTTCACAAATGAGCACTTCCACCTCTGGAGGTTCTGCAGTGGATTCCGCCACCTCTGGAGGTTCTGCAGCAGATGCTGCCACCTCTGGAGCTTCCTGAGTGAGATCAGGAACTGCTGCGGCCTCGTGAGCGGATTCAGAGGCTGGAACACCCTCAGGAGGAGTAATTGAGCAGTGAGTTGCCCAAACACAAAAGGATAGCGACCCCCATTACAGGGAGCACTGAGTGGAGGGGAATAGTCTCTGGAATAACCCGTGCTGAGGCTCTTGGAATGTCCACTGCTTTAGCTGAGACCAGTGGTGTATCTGACACACTTTATGCCAGTCTCGGATACCTTGGGACTGGCCTTGTAGCAATGGTCATGGTTGACCCGGCGTGAGAAGACTCTGGATGATCATTTGCGATGTGACGCGACTCTGGATGAAGAGCCAAGACATAAGGCTCTGGGAGATCAGCTAAGATGTGATGTGACTCAGGAAGATCGGCTGTCTGAGATGACAGCTGTGACATGATGAGACTCTTCAATGGCGGCCAGGTTGGAATGACACTCTGGAACGGCAGCCATTTTGTGGAAAGTCTCTGGACTGGCAGCCATCTTGGGAAGACACTCTGGAGTGAGAAATACTGTAGGACTGCTGTGTTCCTCATCCACAACACCCACAGTATACGCAGAGCCCCTTAGTTGAAGTGCCAGATCTATGTAAAACTCCAGTGTCCAGTTCGGATTGTGCAGTGTCATAATCGATTGTAGTGCTTCAGCTAGGCCTCCTCGGAAAAAATGTCATGAGGCACATCTCGGGGAAGTTGTGGCCTAGTGGTTAGAGAGTTTGACTCCTAACCCTAAGGTTGTGGGTTCGAGTATGGGCCGGCAATACCACGACTGAGGTGTCCTTGAGCAAGGCACCGAACCCCCAACTGCTCCCCGGGTGCCGCAGCATTAATGGCTGCCCACTGCTCCGGGTGTGTGTGCTCACTGCTCTGTGTATGCACTTTGGATGGGTTAAATGCAAAGCATTTAACCCATCCACGCTCCATTTGAGTAGTAAGCCAATTTGACTAGTAAGCCAATTCTCAAATAACTGCTATGATGGCTTTTGTTCTACCCGCTTAAATGTTAGAAGTACTTGCGTTGTCCAATCTATTAAGACTGTGTCTGTTCCCCGAATAGTGAGGTCAAAATATAAATTTAATGTAGGATCTAGAAAAAATCTTATCGTGATTGAACCAGAAAAACGTAAAATAAATGAGCAAAAACAATTTTTAAAGTTTGGGCTCATAAACATTCGATCACTCACACCCAAAGCAGTTATTGTAAATGAAATGATCACAGATAATAGTTTTGATGTACTCTGCTTGACTGAAACCTTGCTAAAACCAAATGATTATATTGGTCTAAATGAGTCTACTCCACCAAACTACTGTTATAAACATGAGCCCCGTCAGACTGGTTGGGGGGGAGGTGTTGCAACAATATATAGTGATATTCTCAGTGTTACCCAGAAAACAGGATACAGGTTTAAATCATTTGAAATACTTCTGCTTAATGTTACACTGTCAGATATGCAAAAGAAATCTATCGTATCTCTTTCTCTGGCTACTGTGTATAGACCACCAGGGCCATATACAGAATTCCTAAAAGAATTTGGAGATTTCCTCTCAGACATGTTGGTTACCGCTGATAAAGCGCTAATGTTCGGAGATTTTAACATTCATATTGATAATACAAATGATGCATTAGGACTTGCGTTTACTAACTTATTAAACTGTTTTGGAGTAAAGCAAAATGTCACCGGGCCCACTCATCGTTTTAATCATACGCTAGATTTAATTATATCGCATGGAATTGATCTTACTGACATAGATATCGTACCTCAAAGTGATGATGTTACTGACCATTTCCTTATATCGTGCATTTTGCGTATTGATGATAATAACTATATGGCTTCACGTTATCGTCCGGGCAGAACTATTGTTCCAGCCACCAAGACAGATTCGCAAATAACCTGCCTGATTTATCTCAACTGCTCTGTGTACCCATAAATACACATGAACTAGACAAAATGACTGGCAACATGGGCACTACCTTCTCTAATACATTTGTAGCTGTTTGCCCCATCAAATTGAAAAAGGTTAGAGAAAAACGAACTGTGCCATGGTACAACAGTTATACCCACGCTCTCAAGAAAGAAACTCGTAGTCTTGAGCGCAAATGGAGAAAAACTAACTTGGAAATTTTTAGAATTGCGTGGAAAAACAGTATGTCCAGCTATAGACAGGCTCTAAAAACTGCCAGGGCCGAGCATATCCACAAACTCATAGAAAACAACCAAAACAATCCAAGGTTTTTATTTAGCACAGTGGCTAGATTAACAAATAACCAGACGCCACCCGATCTAAGTATTCCCTCACAGTTAAATAGTAATGACTTTATGAATTTCTTCACTGATAAAATAGATAACATCAGAAATACAATAACAAATGTAGATTCTACAGCGTCTAATACTTTAGTTTTATCTATCGCACCCAAAGATAAACTGCAGTGCTTTACAACTATAGGACAGGAAGAGCTAAATAAACTTATCACTGCATCTAAACCAACAACATGTTTATTAGATCCTGTACCCACTAAATTACTGAAAGAGTTGTTACCTGTAGCAGAAAAACCGCTTCTCAATATTATTAACTCGTCATTATCTTTAGGTCACGTCCCAAAACCATTCAAGCTGGCGGTTATTAAGCCTCTTATTAAGAAACCACAACTAGATCCTAGTGAACTGGCAAATTACAGACCCATTTCAAATCTTCCATTTATGTCTAAAATTTTAGAAAAAGTTGTGTCTGCTCAATTGTGCTCCTACCTGCAAAGAAACGATCTCTATGAAGAATTTCAGTCGGGTTTCAGGCCCCATCATAGCACAGAAACTGCACTTGTTAAAATTACAAATGACTTGCTTCTTGCTTCAGATCAAGGCTGCATCTCATTGCTAGTTTTACTTGATCTTAGTGCTGCGTTCGACACCATAGATCACGACATACTCATAGATAGATTACAAAACTATACAGGTATCCAAGGGCAGGCTTTAAGATGGTTTAGATCCTACCTGTCCGATCGCTACCACTTTGTTTATCTAAATGGGGAGTCATCTCATTTATCACCAGTAAAATATGGAGTGCCACAAGGATCTGTCCTAGGTCCCCTGCTATTTTCAATATACATGTTGCCCCTTGGTAATATCATTAGAAAATACGGGATTAGTTTCCACTGTTATGCTGATGATACTCAACTATATATCTCAACAAGACCAGATGAAACTTCTAAACTATCTAAGCTAACAGAGGCAAAGATTGGATGACCAATAATTTTCTCCTATTAAATTCAGATAAGACAGAGCTATTACTTATTGGACCAGAAAACATTACACAGAATCTCGTAGATTACAATTTGCAATAAGAGACGGATGTATTGTTACTTCCTCTACTGTCAAAAATCTGGGTGTGTTATATTAGACAGTAACTTGTCTTTTGAAAATCATATTTCCCATGTTACAAAAACAGCATTCTTCCATCTTAGAAACATTGCCAAGCTACGAAACATGTTACCTGTTCCTGATGCAGAAAAGCTATTCATGCATTCATGACCTCTAGACTGGACTATTGTAATGCACTGGTAGGTGGTTGTCCTGCATCCTCAATAAACAAGCTACAGGTAGTCCAAAATGCAGCGGCTAGAGTCCTTACCAGGTCAAGAAAATATGATCATATTACCCCAATACTACATTCTCTGCACTGGCTACCTATTAAGTTCCGTATCATACACAAAATATTATTACTTACTTATAAGGCCCTTAATGGCTTAGCTCCTGCGTACCTAACTAGTCTTCTACCACGCTACAACCCATCACGCTCCCTAAGGTCACAAAACGCTGGACTTTTGATAGTACCTAGGATAGCAAAGTCCACTAAAGGAGGTAGAGCTTTTTCACATTTGGCTCCCAAACTCTGGAATAGCCTTCCTGATAATGTTCTGGGTTCAGACAAACTTCCTCTGTTTAAATCTAGATTAAAAACACACCTCTTTGGCCAAGCATTCAAATAATGCATCTCATAATTTTGGACTGCAGTTATATCTGATCAAATGTGCATTATTATTCTTTAGCTTGGGTTAAACTAATTAATTTTACTTGGCTGGAACAGCAGCTACGCTAATTATGTCTCTATTTGTTTCTCTGCTTTGCCACTGGATTTACATCCCGTGGTAACTAGGATTTACACAAGCTCCAGTCTGGATCCAGAACACCTGAGAAGAGATGATGCCAACCCCTCAGAGGACCTCAGATGATGCTAACCCAGAGACAACATACAGCACTACCACATTTTGCTATAAGTTTGATTCCATAATTGCTGTTAATAGTGTTAATCGTCTGTTTGTTTACGTCTTTTTATTTGATTTTTCTGAACATTTCTGCCATATGCACATGAACTGACAGTCACCACTGATAAGCTACTACTAAATACAAACGAAAACTTAATTTTCTGTAAAGTTGCTTTGTAATGATTTGTATCGTAAAAAGCGCTATACAAATAAACTTGAATTGAATTGAATTGAATTGAACTTAAAATAAGTTCATATTGTTCATATTTCTCATGTTTCCAGCTAGTCTGACTGTTCCTGTCATCAGCAGTAACTCTTCACAATGTTCTTCATCATCATCATCATCATCACAGCAGAATTGTTCATTGGTGTGTTCAGTGGTGAATGTGGGTCGTGTGACTCTCTCCTGGTACAAAGGAAACAGTTTATTGTCCAGCATCAGTGTGTCTGATCTCAGCATCAGTCTCTCTCTACCTCTGGAGGTGGAATATCAGGATAAAAACACCTACAGCTGTGTGCTCAACAATCCCATCAGCAACCAGACTCAACATCTGGACATCACTCAACTCTGTCACACATGTACAGGTATGGCATTGAGCTGATCTCAGTTTTGTGTTTATTCCTCCGACTCAGTGAAGCTGTGATCTGATTGCTCCTCTCTGCTCTGGTGGGCGTGGCTACTGTCATTGTTCTGATTTATGACATCAGATCCACAAAAGCATAATCCCTTGTGTGAAGAAATATTATAATTATCATAAATTTAAATATAAATTTGTAACAGTGTAATGGTTGTTACAAAATACTTTTCTAAATTAAACCGTTGGCTTTCATATGGCCACTTTGTGCCAAAGTGCTATAAAACATTCTTTAATTATCGATACTTATTTTAAGTAGTAATAATATTTTTTAATATTTGAATTAGCCTATGTTTTAGTACAATATCAGCATAAAAAGATCAAATATTTAAATGTTTAATAATTTAATGTTGCCTTTATATAATTCTTCAAGGTTTACATAATTAAATGTTTTACCACAGGCATTTTTTTTTTTTTGTCTTTGTACTACTGCTGAATGTTTTTTTTTTTTTTTTTTTTTTTCACAATTAAAAAAGTATTTTAGTGAAGCTTCATCAAACCAACATCAAGTGAATTAAAAGCTTTAATCTGTGACAAACTCTGTTCTTCAGATGAGGTTAAAGGAATCATCCCCGTGGTTGTGAAGGTGGGAGATTCAGTCACTCTGAACTCTGGTGTTACTCATATTAAGAACACTGATTTGATTCAGTGGGAGATTGGATGGGAAGAGATTTTAATGGCTGAAATTAATAATTTGGCCGGCAAAGTCACTGTATATGATGTTTCTGATGGAAGATTCAGAGGCAGACTGAATGTGGATAATCAAACTGTGGATATTATAGAAAAAAGATCAACGGTGTGATAGAGAATATGCAAGTTGCTACCCAAAGTGAGTTAAATATTTGTTTCACCTGTGTTATATTTTAATTAGTGCAAATATTCAATTATAAATCCATTGTGAATGTTTTATTTATTTATTATTATTTCAAATTATGAACACTGCTTCTGTGTGTGTTTGGTGATGCAGATGAAATATCAGTGAAGGAGGGGGATTCAGTCACTCTGAACCCTGGTTTTATTCTGGATGATTGGGGTTTTATTCAGTGGTATTTTGACCTAAATAACAAATTCAAAGTACTGATCGATTCAGTCATGCAATATGAAGATGCTGCTAATGGGAGATATATAAACAGATTTAAGTTGGACAAAAAGAATGGAACTCTGACCATCAGAAACATCACAACTGAAGATGCCGGATTGTATTTACTAGATACCCAATATGTGTTGATTCTTTTCAATGTTACTGTCTACGGTGAGTTACAGTATCAGTTTTATATATTCAAGTTTTATAGTAGATCTAGTATTTAGATGTTGATTTATCCTTATAATTA
The DNA here is from genome assembly GCF_018340385.1 of Cyprinus carpio. NCBI lineage: Eukaryota > Metazoa > Chordata > Actinopteri > Cypriniformes > Cyprinidae > Cyprinus > Cyprinus carpio. Next base: position 2,636,340 of record NC_056593.1, on the reverse strand, counting down.
TTAAATCCATATTTATTACAATTCATTTACATTTCTTAGTAGCTGATCTCAGTTTGAAGGTTTTTTTCCCCCCTCAGATTCTGTGAAGCTGTGATCCGATTGGTCCTCTCTGCTCTGGTGGGCGTGGCTACTCTCACTCTTCCGGTTTATGACATCAGATCCAAAAGAAATGAACAAGATCAAGCACAAATTAGAAACATAAATTGTGTAATTTCTCATATAACTTTTCATATAATTTTTTTTTTAATCTTCATGTATTTTAAATGGCTTTATATAGTAATATTGAGGTGTTTTGAGTTGATCAGCTGATTGGCATGTCGGCATATTCTAATTAGTTGAGATATTGATTTGTTGGGTTTTTGTTTTGGGTTTTCTGTGTGCACTGAATTTATTTAATACACGAGTTTCACAATTTGAGTTGAATTACTGAAATAAATGAACTTTTCCACAACATTCTAATTTATTGAGATGCACCTGTATGTGTGTAAAATTCTAATACAATTATGAAGTAATTATTTTATGACAATAAATCTTTCGGTTAATAAAATTGGATGTGTTTGTAGTATTATAGACTACCAGTTTGAAATGATTTATTGTTTATATTTCTCTCAGATAATACACACACATCTCATTTTACTACTGCTGTCCATTTGCCATTTGTGCTTGCTTTACTTTATCAGTAAAGTTTTCTCTCTTCAAGAATTTCTCCATGTTTTATTTTTAAATTAAAACAAATTAAAACATTTTATTTTTTTCTGCTGTCTGGGAGTAGAGTTAGGGGAGGGGCCATGCACAGTGGCTCCAGTGAGTCATTGAGACATGATTTCAGTACATTCAGAACACAAACCTGAGATGGTGAAACTAGTTTAGCAGTGTGTTTTTTCTTGTGATCATTGGTTGACAACGCAATCAGTGTTGTGGAAACAAGCTTTTCTTTCTTTTGTATTTCAACATTTCATGTTGATGCAATTTTGTCTTTCTTGTGCAAACTTGTGTTGCATAAAGTTTTCATACTATTCATATATTCAATATAACTGACCACTGTTTTACATGCACATAGTGCACAATGTTTTACACATAAATATGTCAGAGAGTTTTAATTATTTACTTATAAACAGAGCTTATGGACATAACATCATATCTTTCTATATTCCTCTTTCTCAAAGAGTGAACTGAGAACTAGAGAACTAGAGACTGAAGGTTGTTAGCTTGAATCATTAAGATATTTGATGTTCATCTCTGAAACTCTGAAATCTGTCTGAGAGGAGAAACAACTGAGACATTTGATAAGAACTGAAGAAGAAACGAGCTGAAGACAGTTAGAGGAGAGAGCAGAGCCAAACACTCTCAGGATCTCATGAGCAGATCAAACACTGCTTTAAGACACTCGCAACTTCTCCAGTCTCTGATCATGTTATGATTCACTTTATCTCTGTTGAAAATGATGCCACTGAACAGAAGAGGAAGCTGTGGTCTACTAGAGCTAAAAGTGACAAAATTAACGTTATGAAATGACCAAAAAAGAGTTGGATGTCCACACGATTTAACTCTTCAAGTTGTGCAGTTATTTTAGCTGACAGTAGAGTTTCTCGTGACTTTACTACAGATCAGTCTCTCATCAGCTCATCTGTCATTTATTACTGAACCAGTTCTGAAGAGTTTGTCTTCATATTTGTGGACTGAAACCACTGAAGATGTTTGACAGATTCTGGTTCAGTTTGTGTTTGTGGTGTCTGGATGGTAAGTTTAAATAAATTTTTATGATTTCAGTTGTTTCTGTTCTGGTAACATGTAGTAAACTTCTGGTTAAATTAGTCAGAGAGGATTAACATTCACTGTTATTCTCATACAGACATAATTAAAGATCAAGTTTGAATTTAGGTCTAGTCAGGTCTATCAGTGATTTATTAAATAAAATAAATACTGCATGAAGGTCAAATACCCAGAAGCATAAGTTTTAGTGTGACATCAAAGATTAAAATAAAAGTGTGTGTTTTTTTTTTATTTACACTAGTGGTCAAAAGTGATGTCCGGAGTGGATTGGTTTGGTTTGTTTTTAATGACTGCACAAGATGGTTTTCAACCATCAAAATATGAGGAAAATGTTTAAATATTTGTAAATATTTGGCATCATATAAGGGAAGAACAAAAACACTAAACTTGGTTAAGGTATTTATCAGACAAAATTATTTGGCCAAAAAAAAAAAATAAATAAATAAATAAACCCAATACAGCTACAGAATTCAAAATGCATTGAAAAACAAAAGCTCAGAAGGAAAAACCATACATTGAATAAAACACAATCCAAAAATGACAGTATGTCCACACTATTTGGCACGTTTCATTGTATTATCTATGAATCCTTTGCCAAAATCCAAGCACAGCTGGCACGTTTCAATTTACAAAAGCTGACTCCAAACAGCTATGCAATTTAAATAAAAACATTTTAAATAATCTAAATTCAAGTTTAACAATTTTTTTTAGGCCTGGCATCAATTTGGCTCCTACTGTTGTTATTGTTCCATACATGAATCTATTTTTTCTTTTCATTCAGCATCTTTTTTGTCTTTTGCTGCAGAATATTACTAACTTAAATTTAAATCAAGTGTTTTAGTAAAGCTTCATCAAAACAACATCCAGTGATTCTAAAGCTTTAATCTGTGAAAAACTCTGTTCTTCAGGTGTGTTTGGGGATGAAATGAAGTCAGTGTCAGTGGGAGATTCAGTCACTCTCAACTCTAATCTTACTGAAATACATGATGATGATCTGATTCAGTGGTGGTTTTTGGTTGAAAACACTTTAATAGCTGAGATCAATGTAACAGCCGACAGATTCTCTGTATATGATGATGTTCTTGACGGGAGATTCAGAGACAGACTGAAGCTGGACAAACAAACTGGATCTCTGACCATCACAAACTTCACAACTGAACACGCTGGAGTTTATACAGTAGAGACCAAAAATATGACTATATTTTTCTTTCTCGCTGTCTATGGTGAGTTGCATATTTGTTCCACCTGTTTTATTTTTTTAAAGGGGACATAACACAAACAGATTCTGACAATCTCATTTTATCTTGAGTACCTATAGAGTAGTATTACATCCTTCATATCTCTGAAGAGTCTTTAGTTTTATCAGATTTATAAAATACATGTTTTTCTGAAACTTTGGCCATGTTTTGCATGAAAATCCAACTTTAACAGTGAATTCTAAAATAAGTCAGAATGCATGAAATAGCATTAGACCTCCCCTTTAATCACCAGATCTTATTCAACACACTATTTTGCTTCTTTGGTGTCTGTTCTGTTGTTTTATATTATTATTAATATTATTCATTTGAAAATTTTATTTCAAGCTAATTACATACACTATTTAAACAGTATTAATTTGTGACAAGCTGTTTCTGTTTGTTCTCTGTGTGTTTGGTGATACAGATGAAATATCAGTGAAGAAGGGAGATTCAGTCACTCTGAACTCTGATCTTACTGGAATAGATTATAATCGGATTCTGTGGACATACCTGTATATGAGTGAAAAAGCTATAATAGCTGGAATAAATAAACCGTACAACATCGTCACTGTATTTGATAATGTTCTTGACGGGAGATTCAGAGACAGACTGAAGCTGGACAATCAAACTGCATCTCTGACCATCACAAACATCAGAACTGAACATACTGGAGATTATGAACTACTGATAATTGGAGCAAAACAGTCATTAAAAGTTTTCAGTGTTTCTGTCTATGGTGAGAAGAGATTATTTGTCCTGTCCTTCAAACATTCTTGATATTAATGTTTATTGACTGAGCTGATCTCAGTTTGGTGTTTTTATTCCTCAGACTCTGTCCACTGCTGTGGTTCTACTGAAGCTGTGATCCGATTGGTCCTCTCTGCTCTGGTGGGCGTGGCTACTGTCATTGTTCTGGTTTATGACATCAGATCCAGAAGAGCTGAACTAGATCAAGCACAGATTCACACAACAAGTACATGATTGATGAAAATTCTCATTAAAAAATTTTTTTCAATCATTAATTAATTTTCAATTATTTGTGATGGCTTTTTATGTTGTAGGCGGTTCATTTCCAACCTAGAAGATATAGAAGATAGCACTTTTTTATATTCATAGAAACAGATAAAAGTTTAATCCAAAAAGTCTTGTGGGCCAGTTTACACTCCATACTCAAAATAACTATTACTGAAGTTTCTGTTACATAACTTTTAACTCTAAAACTAAAAATTAAATAAGCACTCAAATAAATAAATAAATGTGAGCGGAGGCAATTGCCACCTAAGATATAGAATATTTTGTAAATGCTCCCAACTACAGGGTTTCCAAATAAATGGAAAACAAGCAGAGATGTGTACAATCTTTATTTGACACTCAACGAGATGCAAAAATATAATTATACAAAAATTATTCTAGAAAAAAAAAACACACGTTACAAAAACAATAAATTTCATAAGCTACTGATGTCACACAGTGGCCACCTATAAACTGGATCTTAAACGGTCAATACCAATATCTCATGGGATAAATCATCACTTGGGAAAGAGAATGTAAACAAAAAAAATTCCAAATAAATTAAATTCCCACAACCTCACTTCACACCTTCATGCAAATATATAACCAAAAAAAAAAAAAAAAAAAAAAGAATCACAATCCACACAATAAACAAAACAACAATATAAATAAACAAAGTAAACCCTCCCAATTCCAACAGCTAATCGCCCCTGGTGGTTATATAGGAATCGACAGTAGATAAGAGCCCACCGTAATCAAAAAGACAATTAACAAGCCACAAAAACAAAGAAATATCAAATTAAAGAAAATACAATTGAATCAACCAATATAACAAAGAAATAATTCAATACCCAATCATCTCAACACACACACACACACACACTTCCTACACACACACAAACACCACCACAAACGCGCGTTCACACCGAGCTCACTCAAACACGCGCCCGCCTCAAAACATCACTCACATAAAACTTGTTCACACAACCGTGCGCTTTTAAATCACGATAGTCCGTGGAACTTGAGCGCGCACCCTCTCCAGTCTCCACAGCACAGCACCACAGGTCGCAGTAACGAGCCGCCGCACAGCAGCAAAACAACAGCGGGCAGATTTCTATGAAACAATTAGTCGATTTAATCATTGACCATACAAACACTATATCTAAAATTACATCTCTGGTTAGAAAACAACTTAAATACCACATAAAATCTTACCTGAAGCACAATTGACTGGCCCTCAGTAAGAACGGTGAACAAACCACCAACACTGCCTTGATTACACTCAAAATATGTTAATGCAGTTGAACATCTACAGGCCCACAGCAGAAGTTAAAGAAAAAGGGAATTCCAACTTATGCAGGTCTACGACACTTAATAAGCGATCAATGCTTAATGCATAATAGATTGCTCTTGCGACACAAAAGAATGCAGCCTGCATACCATGCCGGAGGAAAAACGGAAGTAAAAGGAAATCTCTGCATTTTTAAAGGGGCCATAAGCTTAACTTCCGCCCAGCTCCATCCACCCACACAGAAAGAAAACCCTAAAAGGGTCACCCCATTACATAAACAAACATCTTTACTGAATAAGAATAACTATTGCAAACAAATTGTTAAATAAAACATGATTTTTACAAACTATTCTGAACTGGATTGTAAAATTAGTACTAAAAAACTTAAATGTTAGATATTTAGCACATGCAAGTCAGAAAACAAAAGTTGTGATATTTACTTTTACTTAAAAGGACTGATTGCATGTGATGTGCTATATTATATCCTTAACTTAAAATATATCACAATGTTCATTAGACAAGATTTTCTCATTTACTTCATAAAGCCAAACTGCAATGAGACAAACTCCTCCTGTTTTGTCAAATCTAATATTAAAGTTTGCAATTCTTCTGAAAGAGTTTGACAATTCCGGTATAAACTCATTTTTTAAATAAATCTTCAAATGGTGTTTTTGTACTGAAGCTGTGATTTGATGGGTCTAAGATAGTGGCTCTAAAACACACTTGGACACATAAAACACAAAAGTTCACTTGATTAGAAAAAAAAAATCAAACCAAATCATATCTGTGGACAAATGGTTACAATAAAGTTTACATTTTTCAAAATTTTTCTTTTGCACTTTATTTCAACAACAAACTATTCTCAAGATAAATAATATGATTTTTAGTCATCTAGTATACCAGAAACAGCATGTAATGAGTACGAGTACAATCAGTCTCGCAAACATGAAGGACAAAACTAAAAGAAAAAAGAGAAACAGGACATAGATTACAGTAAAAAAAAAAAAAAAAAAAAACTTTAAAAGTGTACAGAAGCATTGCTGATTATATTAGTTTTCCTGTAGCCTTTAAATATAGTAACAAGTTCAAGATGTATATCATAATATTTACTTACCAGTTTTTACAATCCAATCGTTTATGAGAGCTGGCTTTTCTGAAAAAAAGCAATAAGAGTGGTCTAACATGTGTGCTGAGTTTGATCAAAATTAAAGAAAACAAAACCATAAAGTCATGTATAATATTAAACTGCTTGTAATGTGTGACTCGGGATCAGACTGATCTGATTTTGTCACAATCTGTTTGATGTATGGAAGGCGTCGGGATGAAAGAATCAGTGATTTTGTCTTGTATTGTGTGTCATAGTGGATGACAACAGACGCTGAGTCTGCGGCGACAGATTCGTCTCTAGGCAATTAAAAACAAATCTCAAAAGAGTTAGGGAAGTTGCTTCATCTAATCGCTAAATTGGCAAGACTGTTTACTCTCACGAAACCTGCCTTCTCGATGACAGCATTGTTAAAGATGTCAGTCAATGATGAGTTGAGCATTTAATGACCCATGAGTGAAAGGGACTTATGTAATAATAACCACAGACGGCTTCTGATTAGATAATCATAGGTGTTTTTCTACTGCATAGACAATTCAGTTCCTGGATCTAGTTCAGAGATCACATTGTTTTTCCAGTAAATGCAAACTGAACTAAAATCAAACAAAAATAACATAACAAATAATAATGGTAGAACTATGTGGGTGTTAAGGTACAGCAGAGGCGTGTCTACGTGGTGGCCAGGGGTGGCACCAGCCCCCCCTGAATTTGGCTCTGCTTTTGCTCAGAGATTACGTGTATGCTCAAACGTTCTTGCATCACTGAAGACTAGAAGCGCTTTTTTTCTAATTCAGATGAGGAGCAGGCTTATCTCATTAAATGGAAGCAAGCTTCTTATAGTCAGCCTTCTCTAGTTATTTATTTTACAGCCTACTTATTTTAGTTAAGTGCTTAACTTATAAATATGCATTTAACAATTGTTTTATTATGTGCATTTTGTATTTTGCATCAATTTTTGTACATATTTTTGCAATAAAAAGCGTATTAACCAGGTTCCAAAAAATAATCACTGAGGGTCTTCTAAAATTAGTGAGGGTGCTCTAGTCTTAAACCCATTTTCACATATTTTCTCCCGTCTATTGCTTATTGGTCATCCAGGACCACAAATCACTGCTACTTCGAGAGTGAATTCCCGAAACTTTGCAACGTGTGTGTGGCTGAAAAACAAAGTTTTTTAACATTTTAAATGGATCATAGACTAGAGTGAGTGTATACACGATGTATTTTAACATACATCGTGCCGCAAACCAAAACACCCCCCCTCCTTTTAAATGCGTTTATTTGAGAAAAACGCATTTAAAATTGTCCAAATAAAGTTCTTAGCAATGCATATTACTAATCAAAAATGAAGTTTTGAAATATTTATGGTAGGAAATTTACAAAATATCTTCATGGAACATGATCTTTACTTAATATCCTAATGATGTTTGGCATAAAAGAAAAATCAAATTTTGGTAGTAGTTCCACATTTCATTGTAAATATTGAATATGACTTCAGTAAGAACAATCTAAAGTATTTGATATGAACACATTTCAAAACTTAAACTTCCCTTCTTTGTTCCTGTAGAACAGTATTTTAAATGTTTATTTTTAACTTAATTCATTACATTTTACAGTATAAAATTGGCTCATTTGGAAAATTTGCTCTGGAATAGCGAATAAAAACAGCCTCCCCAATAAAACTGGTGCAATTTCTTGGTACTACAAATGTGTGTTTCACATTGTTGTATAGTAACACTATACAAAAATATATATAAATATAATATATTATATAAAATATAATATATATAAAAGTAAAATATTTACTCACCTCCGTTGAAATTGACCTGGAATCTCTTGTAAATGGTGGCATTTTTTTTTGATAATCTTCAGATGATAAACTCCAGAGTGTGTGGATTTGGTGTCTCTGATAATGAGAGATCCTGTATATCTGTCCAGCTCCAGACTGTCACCAAATCTCCCGTCATCAGTGTTATATGTTTCGAAGATTTTGTTCTTCATATGGATTTCAGCTAAGAGCTTGCGCTCATCTCCAAACATCCACAGTATTTGATCATTTCTCTGTATTTCAGTCTCACCAGTACGCAGAGCAAGATTTTTCCCCTCTTTCACTGAAACTACTTTGACTGTATGTGTCTCGGCATCTGGGGAACAAATACAAACAGTTCTAATATCATTCGTCATTCTGTATATACCTCTGTCCTATGTGTCAGGTATTGGCTCACAAAGACAAGTATCAGATAAAACCTTCAGCAGGTATTTTATTTAAAATCAAAACACAGCAGGAGAAACACAAACCAAATATAGACATAAGAACAGACAAAATAAAACAGAAACTGAGGGCTGAAACCTGTTTTTATTTTTTCAGTCTGTGGTATAAGCTTTTGTTCTCACAATCTGGGTTAATGTTTGCCATCCAAAACTTAACCTAGACTTTAAAGGTGGATTGAAATCTGATCAAAATGCCAAAGCTCGAGAAATATGATATGTTCCAAAACAATCATAATTATAATTCCACCTCCTTACTTTTTAAACAGTGTTATCATCTTACACACAGAAAGCAAAGCTGCTCATTAACATTTTCAAACAAACTGAACTAATCTACATAAAAGTTACAGTTTTAAACTATATAATCAAATAAATGACCTTTACTAATCTCAATAGTTAACTATCTGCCCAGACTGGCTTGAGAATTGACTTGATAATGTCTTTCAGTCACACGTTACGCCAGGGGAACGTCTTTAAACTCTAATCAAGGAAATATCATAGCTTCTGTTTTCGTCTTTTTAAAGAACGTCAGAAGTTTTGCTAGAAACATTTCGTGTGAAAAAATGATGAAAATTCACTGGAGCTTGTGTGCAGTTTGTTACAGGTTTGAGATCTGATTGGTCAGTCGCCATTATTTAGTTCCTAAATTATCAGAAGTGAGGAATTTTAATATTTAATTTGCTTGATAATTTTTACACAATATACAACATTATTAATCTAAAGGGTATGGCACGAGGTATAATGGTGTTACACCAGGGATGCTTTTTTTTTTTTTTTTTTTAGGAAAACCTGATAACAAAACAAAACAAAACCATTTTTACATATTATGAATCTATTTGGTGTCTTGTAGATGTCTTTTTTTTTTTTTACCCCATTCATCTTTTGGAGCTTTGACCTTTGTGCCTGTTTTTGTACTGTTTACAAGTTCTTAATAATAATAATAATAATAATAATCAAAATAAATAAATAAATAAAAAACTGATATTTTCAGGCCAACAGAATGCCCTTGATTCTTAATATCAGTTCTTTAGTTTATGTGTGTGTTTCTGCATTTTTTCAAAATGTTACATTTAAGACTTTTTTAGACCCATTTAAGAACATTATGAATGCAAATTTATTATCATTTTCACATCCCATTTCAGGAAATCTGAGTTCCTGACCTACTTGATAATTTAATAGCCTAAGTAAAGTATTCAGCCAAGAACCGCAAAATATAAAGTTTAAATAATTTGCGACGTCTTTTTACAAATGTTGAAAAAGCTGTGTGCGCTATATTACTGCGTTACAGCTAAAATATACTGCATAATGTCATTACTTTTGTAATGTGTTACTCCCTGTCCAGTGTCCACAATAATAAACCAACTACTTCCCCTAATATGTTTTTTAACTAGAGAAAATAATTATCCATGAGACGTTATAATATACTTTGAGAACAAGTGAACTAAACACAACATATCGACGCTCCATTTCCTCTGACAGACAAAGATAAAGTCTTCATCAAAAGCATTGCTGATTGATCAGTTTTCCTGTAGCCTTTTAATGAAATAACGTTTAGTTTTTTGTGATTTGATATCATATACGTCATGACAACATATTTTTACATTACTTCAACTCATTAAAATAGGGTAAGAAATTTTCAGCTTTTTCAATTATACAAGTCAAATAAGATTCAACTCTTTAAAAAAAAAAATCAGTTTAAAGGTGGCCTATTATGCAAAAATCACTTTTATAAGGTGTTAGAACAGTTCTAAATGTGGTTCTCAACCACATTTCTGGAGGACCACCATCACTGCACATTTTACGTCTCCTTAATCAAACACACATGATTTAGGTCACCTCTTCATTAGCAGAGATTCACAGACTTGAAATGGGTGTGTCAGACAAAGGATACATGAAAAATGTGCAGTGTTGGGGGTCCTCCAGGAATGTGGTTGAGAAACACTGTGTGAAAACAACCAGCTTATAATGGTAAAAACCTTAATTTACTAAATTATTTACTAATAATTTAAAAACTGAGTCGTGGGTATGATCCCAGGAAGCAAGAACAGGATGAAACAAACTTGAATGCAAAGTTGCTTTGAAAAAACGAAAATGAAAATGACTGTGTAAATGTAGAATATTGTATGAGTGTCAGACTCTGTCCCATGGCTTGTGTGTGCTTTTGCTCCTCATGTGCACTGTGACCCAATATCAGTTATATAAGTATTTAAGGATAAAAGACTCGAGTTGCTTTTAAAATATTCACGAGTCCTTTTCCTCGAGTCGAGTCAAGTCTGGAGTCATTTCAGGTCGAGTCTGAAGTCAAGTCTGAAGTCTATAAAAACTACCTCAAGTGCCCATCTCTGCTGCCATGGTTCCAAGAGTCCCCTAATACGCCATGGCTTGCCGAGTTCCCTGATCTGCCATGGCCTCCCGTGTCTCCTGATCCGCCATGGCGCCGCGAACGGGTACCGTTCTGGAAGCCCACCGTCCCGTGTCTGTCCTGAGGGACCTCCAGAGCACCCCCCCCCCAATTGGATGTTGTGTGGCACAAGAATGCACCTTCCGGGAGGGGGAGTTATGTCAGACTCCGTCCCATGTTTTGTGTGTGTTTTTGCTCCCCATGTGCACTGTTGACCCAGTTTCTGTCTCACATTAATTGTGATAATTTTATGCCAGGTGTTTCCCATTTATTTCCATTGATCCCAGGTGTGTCTCATCATCCCCTTGTCCTGTCAGGTCTTTAAATAGTGTTCTGCGTTTTGAATTCCTTTGTCCGGTATTGTTAAGTCTACATGTGCTATGTGAGTTTTCCTTGTTCATAAAAGATGATGGCTGAGGACAAGCTAAATGATTTGTGGCATGCTGGTCGGAAGTCGAAGTGGTATGTGGAGGATTTCCTTGAGCTTGTGAACCAGCTTAGCTGGTATGACGCCGCTCTTGGTGCATGCTTTCAGCTCGGACTGGACGACGAGACAATTTTCCTGTGTGTAATTATCCCTTGATCGAGCTGATAATCTCGTCCTGATCTTAATTGGTTCAGATTTTTAAGTGGAGGAAATGTTTCAGTCTCGTCATCCAGCCCCCTCTGAGGGATGCCTCCTCTTGCCAGCTCACCCCAACCCAAGAACCCACAAAAGTTCCACGATAGTTCTCAGCCCAGAAACGCCGCCCAAACACCCCTGAGTCATCCGAAGCTCCACCTTGGTCCTCAGCCCAGGAGTGCCGTCTGCTCAGAAGTCAAGACAGCTGGCATCCCAACAGAAAAGCATGCCGGCCGCGCTATTGTCCTGCCCACCAGCCGCGGCTGACTCCAGCCCACCGACTGCTCCCAAGTCAAGTTCGCCGGCCGCTCCTATGGCAAGCAAGCCAGTGGTTCATGTGGCAAGCCTGCCTGCCGTTCAGCACTCTAGTCCGCCGACCTAGCCTTTTACCCCCAACCAGAAGAGGAAGCTAAGGAGGAGAAAGTGGTCAGCTCCAGCCCCAGAGCTCGCTCCAGTGTCGGCTCCAGCCCTAGAGCTCGCTGCAGTGTTGGTTTCAGCTCCAGAGCTAGCTCCACTGTTGGCTCCAGCCCCAGAGCTCGCTCCAGTGTTGGTTCCAGCTCTAGAGCTTGCTTCATTGTCGGCTCCAGCCCCTGTGTTTGCTCCAGTGCCAGCTCCTCTAAAGCGCCTTGCTGTGCCTGCTCCTCCAGAGCACCCTCCAGTGCCAGCTCCTTGTAAGCCCTGGGAGGGCTCCAGATCCCCCGTTTAGCCCAGGGAGGGCTCCAGATCCCCCATTTAGCCCGGGGAGGGCTCCTGATCTCCCGTTAAGCCCAGGGAAGGCTCCTGATCCCCCGTTAAGTCCAGCGAGGACTCCAATCCCCGAGTTCAGCCCCGTATGTGTCCCCAATAATTTTTATTTTTTGGGGGGGTATAGTAGTGTTCCAGCTGTGGAGGTAGAGGCAGGGGCTGGGGCTGCGGCCTTGGAAGCTGCTTTGCCTTAGACTCTTGCACTACCTGCTCCACCATGGCCACCTGGGCTGCCTGATCCGCCATGGCTCCCTGAGTCCCCAGATCTGCCATGCAGATATGTTCACAAGTCTTTAACTTGGAGTCAGAGTCCAGTCTGAAGTCTTTATTGCTGGAGTCTGAGTCAAGTCTTGAGTCTTTGGTCACGAGTCTGAGTCGAGTTTCAAGTCTTTTAATGGCTCGCTAAAAAATCCATTCAGAATCCTCATGTATTGAAATCTTCCTATTTACGAAGCTGTTTTTACGAAGCTATTTTATAGGCTATAGACAAAATATATGATCTATGATCTGCTTTGTAAAAAAAAAAAAAAAAAAAAGGTGTTTAGATGTAAGGTAAATGTACATCCAGCCTGTTACTTATGTTTTAATCCATTACCATGTTCAAAACTTTTTTTTCTGTAATCAAAGTCTATCATAAGAGTCCAACCTACCATCTAACAACATTTTTCTTTTTTTTTAACTTATTGTATCTTTACATTTAGATACATGAGTGACCATGTGACAAAAAAATAAATAAGTAAAACATTTAAACAATCTATCCTACCAAAAACAACATACCTAAAACAATAAAAATTTAACAATCTACATAAAAGCAGTATCTAGCCTACTAAAAACAATGTAGCTACAATAATCAAAATGTTCTCATCTTGAGCAGAAAAGAAAGATAGACTAACAGTTCCAAGTTTAAGTTCCATCCTAGCCATCTAACAACATTCTCCCAATTTTACTATATATCCCAATTTTATTATATATAAGTATATTTGCAGCATTTTTTTTTCTGCTGTGTTTTAGTGAAAGTAATCTATAATTTTGCTGCTCACCATGTTTCTAGCGAAAGTGTAGTAGGGGGAAGTCGTGGTCTAGTGGTTAGAGAGTTTGACTCCTAACCCTAAGGTTGTGGGTTTGAGTCTCGGGCCAGCAATACCACGAGTGAGGTGCCCACTGTGCCCACCAATAAACTTTCTCTTTAACTTTGCTATCGTTCTCACAACTTTTTCTCAAAAAAATATAAAAGTCAAAAACATACCACAAAAAAAAAGTATGGGTCACCATGTGACTGGCAAATGTGTGAAGGTACCATTGACATGTTGGCACATATTGGAATTGTAAAGAGACATTGAGTGCCATCAAGATAAGTGTCTTTCATGGGAATTCCATGGTTATTAGATCAAGACATGCCAGGTCTCATTCTGTATAAAGACACAGAGGGAATGTGCTAGACTGGCCTGCCTGCTGAATATGTTTCCTATTGAATATGTATGACCAGTCATTAAAAAAAAAGAGAGAATCAGACAACGATGATCACAGATTGCTGAGCATCTGAAGACTTGTATCAAGTGAGATTGGACAAAAATTTGCTTGCAAAACTGATGTGACACAGCCATGATGATGACCAGGTGATGATGCTGACCCCAGACAGCGTGAGGAGATCTTTCAACAGGATCAACACATGCAAAGCTCCAGGTCCTGACAACATTCCTGGGAGTGTACTGCAGCGGAACTCACTGATGTCTTCACAGACATTTTCAACATTGCGCTTAGTCAGGCTGTTGTCCCCACATGCTTCAAAGCTACCACCATTATTCCAGTCCCGAAGAAGCGTCTTCATCCTGCTTCAATGACTACCGTCCAGTTGCACTTACTCCTATTCTCATGAAGTGCTTTGAATGGCTAGTCATGCACCACATTAAGTCTGCCCTCCTCCCCCTCCCTGGACCCCTTCCAGTTTGCATATCGGTCCAACTGCTCCACCGATGATACCATCGCCACTACCCTCCACTCAGCACTCACACATCTAGAGAAAAAAGACTTATACGTCAGAATGCTGTTCATAGACTTCAGTTCAGCATTCAACACAATCATACCTCAACAGCTCATTAACAAACTGGTCCAGCTGGGGCTCAACACTTCGCTGTGCAACTGGCTGTTAGACTTTCTGACTGGAAGACCTCAATCAGTACGGGTCGGCAGCAACACATCCAGCACCATCACACTGAACACTGGGGCCCCCCAAGGATGTGTGCTGAGCCCCCTCCTCTTCACTCTGCTGACCCACGACTGCACACCGTCACACAACTCCAACCTCTTTATTAAGTTTGCGGACGACACGACTGTGGTGGGTCTCATTAGCAACAGAGATGAGACTAACTACAGGAGTGAGGTGAGCCGCCTGGCTGGGTGGTGCAGTGACAACAAACTCTCTCTGAACGTGGAGAAGATGAAGGAGATTGTTGTTGACTTCAGGAGAGTGCACACTCAGCATGCTCCTCTGACCATCAATGGTGCGACTGTGGAGAGTGTGAGCAGCACCAAGTTCCTGGGTGTGCACATCACAGAGGACCTCTCCTGGACTGAAAACACAGCAGCACTGTCCAAGAAAGCACAGCAGCGTCTCTACTTCCTCCGCAAACTGAGAAGAGCTAGAGCCCCGGCCCCCATCATGTACACCTTCTACAGAGGCACCATCGAGAGCATTCTAATGAGCTGCATCACTGTGTGGTATGGTGCCTGCAACGTGTCTTGCCGGAAGACTCTTCAACGCATAGTGAGAGCAGCTGAGAAGATGGTTAGTGTCTCTCTTCCCTCCCTCCTGGACATTTATGGAACCAGTCTCACCCGTAAAGCCCTCTGCACCACAGGTGATCCCACCCAACACACAGCTTCTTCAGTCTGCTGCCATCAGGGAGGAGACTGCGGAGTCTCCAGGCCAGGACCAGCAGACTGAAGGACAGCTTCATTGGTCAGGCTGTCAGGAAGCTGAACTCCTTGCCGACCTTGCCCCCCTCCCCTCCCCTCTTTTTCCCCATGTGTAACAGATAAAATAAAATTGTAATGAATTTTGCCAAAATGTTTGTTCATGTTGTAAAATAATTCTGAGATTAATTGAATATAATGTGTTAAGTGCATCTAAAAGAAAAGGACATTGGGACACCTACAGGCGAGTATGATAAAATATGAGTGAAGTCGACCAAATTCTCTTCAGTTGTATGAAGCTGTTGAGGAGAATGGTAGGTGGAAAATCTCTCTACGGTTGAACAGAAATAAAATGTTGTCAGGCATGATTTTATTTATCTTTAAGGTCAAATTTGTACTTAAAGTGTTTTATTTCATATTTGAGTCATAAGAGACATAGAGTTGATGATTAATTGCAGTTGTATCGAAACTCAATGTCGAGCACGTTAGGAGCACATGGTATTTCTATCTTTGTATTTTCTCGTTGGTTATTTTTACACTTACATTTATTTTTGACAGTTACGTGACCGGATGAGCTGTACTTAATGTCTGTTTGGTGTCATTTCACATATTCTCAGACATTCTCGACATCTCAGTAAACGTGCGATTGATGAGCTCAGCCTTCGTCTCTGTGTGGTCCTTTCCGGGAGGGTCGGGAGACAGACCAGTGAAGGGGATTACACATGCACCACTGAACTCCGAACCTCAGTCCCCCCCCCCCCCATTCAAACATTGGTCTGCTCACTTCCTCATTCAGCAGTTAACTAACCTCATTCAACTATATCATTTGTCAGTTTAAATGAAGAACTGCTCTATGAGATTTTTGACACTTTAATCAGACTGAATAAGCTCTTTTGCACTACAATCATTATATCCGCACTGTTTACTTCACTGGTTTGCATCCTATCTGCCATGTGCCTTGTACTGCTTTACTTATCTTTCTTTTTACATGACCTATTTGTATATTTGTATAGTTGTACTTTATATTTTATTATCTGTATTTTTATGCTCTACTGTTAGTGTTATCTGTATGCACCAAGGGTTTGAAAGTAACGCAATTTCAATTCTCTGTATGTATGTACTGTACATGTGGAAGAACTGACAATAAAGCAGACTTGACTTGACTTGACCATTAGAGAAACTCTGAAATCAGTCTGAGAGGAGAAACAACTGAGACATTTGATAAGAACTGAAGAAGAAACGAGCTGAAGACAGTTAGAGGAGAGAGCAGAGCCAAACACTCTCAGGATCTCATGAGCAGATCAAACACTGCTTTAAGACACTCGCAACTTCTCCAGTCTCTGATCATGTTATGATTCAGTTTATCTCTGTTGAAAAGGACAACACTGAACAGAAGAGGAAGATGTGCTTAAAGTGACAAAATTAACATGTTGTGAAATCAGCAAAAAAGAGCTGGATGTTCACACGGTTTAACACTTCTAGTTGTGCAGTTATTTTAGCTGACAGTAGAGTTTCTCGTGACTTTACTACAGATCAGTCTCTCATCAGCTCATCTGTCATTTTATTACTGAACCAGTTCTGAAGAGTTTGTCTTCATATTTGTGGACTGAAACTGTTGAAGATGTTTGACATATTTTGCTTCTGTTTGTGGCGTCTGGTTGGTGAGTTTGAAATATGTTTTTATGATTTCAGTTTTTCTTCAGATTCAGTTTTTGGTTTTTCTAAATGTCCTTTATATAAATCACTGAAGCTCAAACAGCAGCAGCTTTAGTTTCAGTGTGACGTGATTCTTGTCTGCAGTAAAAGTGTTTTCTGTGTATGATGATGCATGGAGCTCAAATCAACTTCAGTTCCTGCATCAGGAAATCAGAGTTTTGTCCAGAATTACCACAAACATACAGTTATTAATCTGTTCTGTTGTTGTTTTTGGACATAATTTTTTTTTAAACTTCAAAATATTTACTTTAGTAAACCATCCTTAAGTTATTTAAAAGCCTTGATCTTTTCTGTTTGTTCTTCAGCTGTGTTTGCTGATTCAGATGCATTGACGCCAGTGTCAGTGACGGAGGGAGATTCAGTCACTCTAAACTCTGGTCTTACTGAAATTCAGAATGATGATCTGATAACATGGACATTTGGACATTCAGAGACTCTTATAGCTCAAATCCTTAAAAAAGCTCAGCTCTTTTCCACATCTCATGGTGAAGCTGCGGGATTCAGAGACAGACTGAAGCTGGATCATCAGACTGGATCTCTGACCATCACAAACATCAGAGCTGAACATGCTGGAGTTTATGAACTACTGATTGTTGGAGGAAAACTGTCATCAAAATATTTCATTGTTTCTGTGAATGGTGAATACATTTCCTTGCTGAAAAAGAAAACCAATAGAAACCATCACAGAAATTCTAATGGTTTCCACTGCAAATGCAACCATTACAAACCATCAACTGCTAACTGTTAAACCCATTAAAAATGGTTTCCTGTAGTGTGTTTTGGGACATAGGCTATTCCATTAAGATTTCGTAGTTTTAAAGGGATAGTTAACCCCAAAATGAAAATTCTGTCATTAATTACTCACCCTCATGTTGTTACAAACCTATAAGACCTTCATTCATATCTGGAACACAAATTAAGATATTTTTAAAGAAATTCAAGAGCTTTCTGACCCTGCATAGACAGCAGCATAACTACCACGTTCAAGGCCCACAGCAGTAATCTGTGAAAAACTCTGTTCTTCAGGTGTGTCTGCTGATGAAGAGAAGTCAGTGTCAGTGATGAAGCGAGATTCAGTCACTACACAGACTGCTGTTACTGAAATGCATGAAGACAGCACACTGTGGACATTTGGAGCAGAAACGTCTCAGATAGCTGAAATCAATAGATCTGCTGGAATCTTCTCCCGATATAATGGTACTGATGAAAGATTCAGAGACAGACTGAAGCTGAAAAATTTAACTGGATCTCTGACCATCACAAACACCAGAACTGAAGATGCTGGAACTTTCTGCCCTTCAAATATTCATATTTACATTTATATATTTAATATTTCTTACTATTAACATGTTGAAATGTTAAATATTTTTTTACACTCACTTAACACATAAAAACCAAACAGAAGAGTATTGATAAGATTTGTTAATATTTCTCTTTATTCTTTCATGTTTCCAGCTTGTCTGCCTGTTTCTGTCATCAGCAGTAACTCTTCACAATGTTCTTCATCATCATCATCATCATCATCACAGCAGAATTGTTCATTGGTGTGTTCAGCTGTGAATGTGAGTCATGTGACTCTCTCCTGGTACAAAGGAAACAGTTTATTGTCCAGCATCAGTGTGTCTGATCTCAGCATCAGTCTCTCTCTACCTCTGGAGGTGGAATATCAGGATAAAAACACCTACAGCTGTGTGCTCAACAATCCCATCAGCAACCAGACTCAACATCTGGACATCACTCAACTCTGTCACACATGTTCAGGTACACAATATCACACATCAGTTGATGTCGGTGCTGATATTAATGTTTATTGACTGATCTGATCTCAGTTTGGGGTTTTTATTCCTCAGACTCTGTCCACTGCTGTGGTTCTACTGAAGCTGTGATCCGATTGGTCCTCTCTGCTCTGGTGGGCGTGGCTACTGTCATTCTTCTGGTTTATGACATCAGATCCAGAAGAGCTGAACAAGATCAAACACAGATTCACACATCAGGCCCATAATTGACATAATTTCTCATGTAACATTTTTTTTTTTCTTTTCCGTTTTCAAAGTTTTATATATTCATGTGCTGATCTTGATGTAATCTTTTATATTTTATTCAGGGGTTTAAGAGCTCCTAAAAATGTACCTGTATTGCAGTGTTATTGTAGATCCAGTTTAAAAGGACTATTTTATATAGTTTATATTTCTCTCAGATAATACACTTTACTGCTGCTGTCCATTTGTCCTCTGTATTTGCTTTATCAATAAAGTGTTCTCACTCTGAGCTTCAAGAGTTTCTTCATGTTTTATTTTCATTTATTTTGTTTATTATGTCGAGCATCTCTTGGAGGAACACAGAAGTTAAGCCGGATATATAGCTTGACATTATTAAAACATTATTTTAAACATTATTTGTAAATGTTTACATTATTATGAAAGTCTGTGTAAAGCATTATTCTGTAAATATGTCACACCAAAGAAAAATGTGTTCATAACCACCTAGCCAAATTTGAATGATAAAAAAGGCAAGTAAATAAAACAAGTAATCAAAATGAAATCTTGAAAAAAATAAGCACTCGAGCACTGGGGGGCGTGTCCTCTGTCTGTGCTGAAGCCACGCCTACTCGCAGGAAAGCTGCCTCCTCTCTCAGTTGTCAAAGGGTGGTTGTGATCCTCAGCTCTCTATCAAGGTGGCTCTTCACAAAATTAATCCACCTCTTCTTGATATTATAGTTTTTAGGAAATTTAAATAAGGAGACTGAGCTGTTTTGTATATTATCGCCACCAGGTAATATGCATCTATATGATGAAGTCATAGCTAGCTAGCTGTAGGCTGTAGTAATTAACCATAATGACAGAACTCACGAATGAGCGGACAAACCACAAAAATTAATGCACTCTAGTTATCATAGTGTTAGGGGAGGGGCCATGCTCAATGGCTCAGGTGCGTCATTGAGACATGATTTCAGCCCCGCCCACAAAATCCTGAAAAACTGTTTAACGGTCCAACTCTACAATCCAGTACCACATAGTTCACAGGTCATGTGAGTCAAGCTTGCATCGGCTGACTCTCATATGATAGACTTCTTTAAGGTGTCGGTTTTACACACATTCTAAAACATAAACATCTCTAAACATCTTCTAAACGTCTATTTGACATCTGTTAGGAAACGTCCTATAGACATATTGCAGATGAGCAAACAATTAAAAAAAATAGATCTTGCAGATGTAAATGCAGACATATACAGTATTAGACGTCTCTGAGATGTACGTGTGCTATCAGGGCCGCTTCTCACAATGATACATCATGAACTAAAAGACATTTAACAGCAGACAGAGAACTCAACACAGGGAACACTATTTAAACACATGACACAATGGGACACACCTGGAAACAAATGAACTAATTAATGACACACAGCTGGAACCAAATGAACTAAACAGGGAACACCTGGAACTAATATAACTGAGGACAGGAACAGCAAACATGACCAAATAAGGAAAACCGGAACAAACATGTGAAACTATGATTGTTAGTCAAAATTAAACCTCTCTGTGGGAAATTGTTGGTCATGCTGTTTTGAAAACAAAATTGAGATGGTGAAACTAGCTTACCAGTGTGGTTTTTTTGTGAAAGTGGTTGACCACACAAGCAGTATTGTGGTTAATAGCCCATATTTAAGCATTTATTTTGTATTTCCACATTTCATGTTGCTGCAATTTTGTCTTTCTTGTGCAAACTTGTGTTGCATAAAGTTTTCTTACTCTATATAGAATATAACTGACAACTGTTTTACATGCACATAGCGCACAACGTTTTACACACAGTCAGTGTGTTTTAAACTATATTTACAGTTAAACAGAGCTTGTGGAATCAGTCAGAAAAGTATGAAAAGCATAGTCAGAATACTCCATTTGTCTTCAGTGGTTCAACCGGAATGCTATGAAGAGACAAGTATACTTTTTGTACGCGAATAAAACAAAAATAACGACTTTATTCAACAATTCCTTTGTCAACAGTCTCCTCTGTGTCTCTCCATATCAGAGAAAACAGTGCATCCTTGTGGCGCGGCTGACACAGAAGAGCACAGGCAGTTTGAGTTATGTGGAGAGACACAGAGGAGACTGTTGACAAAAGAATACTAACTTATTTGGCAGTCTATGGGACAGTCTCAAGCCTCCCGGTTTCCATCCAAAATATCTTAAATTATGATCCGAAGACGAGCGAAGCTTTTACGGGTTTGGAACAACATGGGGGTAAGTGATTAATGCGTCTCTGATCATGTTATGTTACAGTTTAAAATGATGCAATTGATCTACAGGAAGTGGAGGTCTACTGGAGCTAAAAATGACAACGAGGATGTGACTAAATCAGCGAGAAAGAGTTGGATGGTCACACACATTAACAATGAATAAATATGCAGTTATTTTAGCTGACAGTAGAGTTTCATATCCCTTTACTACAGATCAGTCTCTCATCAGCTCATCTGTCATTTTATTACTGAACCAGTTCTGAAGAGTTTGTCTTCATATTTGTGGACTGAAACCGTTGAAGATGTTTGACAGATTTTGCTTCTGTTTGTGTTTGTGGTGTCTGGATGGTGAGTTTGAAATGTGTTTTTATATCTTCAGCTGCTTCTGTTCTGGTAGCATGTAATAAAATACTAGTTAAATAATAGTTACCAATACAGCTACAGGCTTTATTTTATGATGAAAAAAAAAAATGCTTTGAAAAACAAAAGCTTAGAGGGAAAAACCATACATTCACTAGAACATCAGTTATTCATATTTTGTTGGTTCTCTCTTGTTTTTGCATGTAGGCTATTTATCATTTATTTCTACGACAGCCTCGAAAAAATGATGTCCGCACTATTTGGCATGTTTCAATGCATTATCATAAATAAAATGATTGACTCCAAGCACAGCTATGCAATATGCTTACACAATCTGTAACACATTTGAAATAATTTGAATGAAGTTTGATGTTTTTGTGTTGTTGTTGTTTTTGTAGGACTGACATCACGTTGGCCCCTACTGTAGTTATTGTTCCATATATGAATCTATATTATTAACTTAAAATTTAAATCAAGTGTTTTAGTGAGGCTTCATCAATCCAACATCCAGTGATTCTAAAGCTTTAATCTGTGAAAAACTCTGTTCTTCAGGTGTGTTTGGTGTTGAAATGAAGTCAGTGTCAGTGAAGGAGGGAGATTCAGTCACTCTCAACTCTGATCTTACTGAAATACATGATTATCTGATTCAGTGGAGTTTTTGGGTTGAAAACACTTTAATAGCTGAGATCAATGTAACAGCCGACAGATTCTCTGTATTTGATGATGTTCTTGACGGGAGATTCAGAGACAGACTGAAGCTGGACAAACAAACTGGATCTCTGACCATCACAAACTTCACAAAAGAACAAACTGGATTTTATACAGTAGAGACCAAAAATATGAATATATCTTTCTTTCTCGCTGTCTATGGTGAGTTGCATATTTGTTCCACCTGTTTTATTTTTTTAAAGGGGACATAACACACACAGTTTCTGCCAATCTCATATTAATCTAGAGTACCTATAGAGTAGTATTGCATCCTTCATATCTCTGAAGAGTCTTTTCAGATTAGGAGGTTATAAAAGACATGTTTTTTTTTTTTTTTGGCCATGTTTTGCATGAAAATCCAACTTTAACAGCGAAAAGTCAGAATGCATGAAATAGCATTAGACCTCTGCTTTAATCACCAGATCTTATTCCACACACTATTTTGCTTCTTGGGTGTCTGTTCTGTTATTTTATATTATTCATTTGAAAATTTAATTTCAAACTAATAACATAAAGTATTTAAACAGTATTAATTTGTGACAAGCTGTTTCTGTTTGTTCTCTGTGTGTTTGGTGATACAGATGAAATATCAGTGAAGAAGGGAGATTCAGTCACTCTGAACTCTGATCTTACTGAAATAGATTATGATCTGATTCTGTGGACATATATGAATGAAATTGCTGTAATAGCTGGAATCTACTCATCCGACAGCATGACTGTATATGATGATGTTCTAGACGGGAGATTCAGAGACAGACTGAAGCTGGACAATCAAACTGGATCTCTGACCATCACAGACATCACAACTGAACATACTGGAGATTATTTACTACTGATAATTGGAGCAAATCAGTCATTAAAAGTTTTCAGTGTTTCTGTCTATGGTAAGAAGAAATCATGTGTCCTGCTCTTCAAATATTCTTGATATTAATTTCTGTTCAAATATTCTTGATGCTGTGGTTAATGTGATCCCGTTATTGAGTGAGCTGATCTCAGTTTGGCTGAACAAGTTTTTATTCCTCAGACTCTGTCCCTTTTTTTTGCTGTGGTTCTACTGAAGCTGTGATCCGATTGGTCCTCTCTGCACTGGTGGGCGTGGCTACTGTCATTCTTCTGGTTTATGACATCAGATCCAGAAGAGCTGAACAAGATCGAGCACAGATTCACACAACAGGTACATGATTGATGAAATTTCTCATTCCTTTTTTTTTTTTATAACTAAAAAATGATTTGAGATCAAAAAGCAACAGATTTCTCATTAATGCTCAAAGTGTCAAATGTGAGTGTTTGTCATGATAAATTACAATCAACAAAAATTAATGACCTATATAATATAGTTAAATGGGAAGTGTCAAATGTGAGTGTTTGTCATGATAAATGATGATTACCAAATATTGCGCTGTTCACACAAGATTAAATAATAAATCATACATATTAAAAAATCAAAATTTTGTGTATTTGGAGTAACAGAATATGTTGACATGCTTTAATGTTTAATTATTCCCCCGGAGCAACTTTTCAGCATTTACTCCATGTTCAAAAAACACATTATTTTTCAAATACTGTTTTTATTTTTATTGTAGGTCCTCTATGCCCCAAAATTTCTATTTTGAATTAAACACTCCTCTTCCCAAAAAAATATTATGCACAGTAACCTTTCCTGTACCACTAAAAAACCCTGCAAGTGGATTCCCACTCCGTTGTCACAACGCCTCCTTCGTTACAGTAACCTTTCCTGTACCACTAAAACAATAGTTTTGTCTTTTAGTTATTCAATTATTTTTGTATATGTGCAAGATTTTCTAAAGCAAACCCTGTATGTATTAATGTACTGAGTGTGATTGATCAATCTCTGTCATCACATGTCCATCTTAACACCACTGGTTCTCATGCCAAATTAAATATTATAACATTACTAAACTTCTGAAATTTTCAGTGTGGAAAAAAACTCTGTTTAACAGTCGGTCTTCCAGCCAGCCACTCACTCATTTATTTCACCCACCTCTTTCATTTACTTCAAAAAAAAATAATTTTCATTTTCTGTCTTTGTTCCTTAATAATCCATTATTAACAGTACAGCGAGTGGTTCTGCCAGCTGGTCTACTCCTGGATTTTGTTCACTAGTAGAATCTTTATCAGACCACTTTTATGTGTATGTCTTGACCTCATGGAACAACACTTGCACTGCCAGTACACTTTTTCTGTTGTTATACAGATTCATTTCTTAGAATCTATCTTTATCAGACCCGACTTGATAAATACTTCAATCAAAACTGATACAATACTTTACCCATATGGTATATACAACACCCCCCTAAAGCCTTTTTTACAGAATATCTCTCTAACTGAGAGATAAGTTATTTAGTAATTCTCATTTAGTAATCCTGTCTTGCATTGTCCCACAAAAGGTTTTTTTTTTTTATTTGGTAAAATGGTGATTGGGGTGAATATTACTTGAAGACATTTTTAAAAATTACCATGCTTCAAAGAGAACAGCTGTATGGAATTTCCATTTTCAGTCGGTCAAAACAAAAGCAGCAGATATGACACTTACTTGATCAGATTACCTTTTCCCCTTTCTATTTAATGTAGTGATGACTATGAGTGATGAATTTTAAATTATTATAGGTTTACCGTAGTAACTCATGATTTAGATAGCCAATGAATCCCCTTCTTAATGGAATAGTTCACCCCAAGTAAAAATTCTGTCATAATTTCAAACCTGTATGAGTTTATTTCTTCTGTGGAACATAAAAATATATTTCGCAGAATGTTAATAACCAAAAACATTGCTGCATGGTTCCCACTAATTATGGAATTAAGGAAATATTTTTATATTTGTTGTAAAAGTAATTAAAAAAAAATCTAAAACTAAAAATAATATAAATAAACACACAAATAAATAAATAAATAACAACTTTAATGAATAAGAATAAAACTTACAAACTAATTTTTAAATAAAACTGGATTGTAATATCGGCCCTAACAAGACTTAACATTAAAAATGTTAGACATCTTTGACACATTTAATTACAGCAGTTTCAAGTCAGAAAACAAAAGTTGTGGATGTGATATTTACTTTTTCATAAAAGGACTGATTGCATGTTATGTGCTATATTATACCCTTATAAACTTAGACAAAACATATCACAATGTTCATAAGACAAGATTTTCTCATTTACCTCATAAAGCCAAATTGCAATGAGAAAAATGTAACCCACATTAAAATATGGACGTAGTGTCCGTGACATCACCCATAGGTTTCCAAAGAGCATTTTTGAAGACAAAAGTAGGCGGAGCCGGCCGTTGCCATCTTGTCGGCATTTGTCTTTTTAGTAAAGTTTTAGTTTAGTTATCTCGTATACCAGAAACAGCATGTAATGAGTACGAGTCCAATCAGTCCTGCAAACATGAAGGACAAAACTAAAAGGAAAAAGAGAAACAGGACATAGATTACAGTAAAAAAATACTTTAAAGTGTACAGAAGCATTGCTGATTTATTAATTTTCCTGTAGCCTTTACATGAAGTAACATGTTCATGCACTGATGTATATCATAATATTTACTTACCAGTTTTTACAATCCAATCGTTTATGAGAGCTGGCTTTTCTGAAATAAAGCAATAAGAGTGGTCTTAAATGTGTACTGAATTTTTTTTATCAAAATTAAAGTAAACCTTAAACCATAAAGTCATGTATAATATTAAACTGCTTGTAATGTGTGACTCGGGATCAGACTGATCTGATTTTGTCACAATCTGTTTGATGTATGGAAGGCGTCGGGATGAAAGAATCAGTGATTTTGTCTTGTATTGTGTGTCATAGTGGATGACAACAGACGCTGAGTCTGCGGCGACAGATTTGTCTCTAGGCAATTAAAAACAAATCTCAAAAGAGTTAGGGAAGTTGCTTCATCTAATCGCTAAATTGGCAAGACTGTTTACTCTCACAAAACCTGCCTTCTCGATGACAGCATTGTTAAAGATGTCAATCAATGATGAGTTGAGCATTTAATGACCCATGAGTGAAAGGGACTTATGTAATAATCAGATGGCTTCTGATTAGATAATCATAGGTGTTTTTCTACTGACAGTTCAGTTCCTGGATCTAGTTTAGAGATCACATAGTTCTTTCCAGTAAATGGAAACTAAAATCAAACAAAAACAACATAACAAATAATAATGGTAGAACTATGTGGGAGGTACAGTACAGACAGCATGTATGGCTATGTAAGTGACATATAAAAATTAGAATTTAAATAGTATGCTGTGGTTGAGTTTTATAATTTCAATAACACATCTGCATTGCAGTGTTAATTTTGGATATTAATGTTTTATCATAATTTTTAGTCTTTAGTTTAGTTTAGGTTAATGGGTTTCCAAATTCACTAGGTTTGATATTAATGTTTTATCATAATATACACAGATTTAACTGTGGTGACACACGACATTCCTTTATGTTAAAATTAAATAAAACCACTTCTCATAAAGGACAAGAACATGGTCTTCTTTTCAAGGAAATACAACTTGCTTATGACAACTAACATCAAAACAACTTGTTTACCACATTCTTCATTCTTTCAAGAAGACATATTTATTTCTATAAATAAATGTAGATTAGTCTTTAGGGCTACTAAATTATTCAGTCAAGAGCCGTCTGTCTTTCTTTTGTTGCTTGATTAACATCAATGCCACAGACAATAGCGACTAAATTAGGCTGCTGTCACTTTAAAACCGAATACACACAGAAACTGATACACGTCCGATATTCTCCCAACTGTTTATGTTCACATAAGCCATAACCAAGTGTGTTTACGTGAATACTCGTCAAAACAGGCAATTCGACATCATTTAGTGTGTATTTCTCTATTCATGAGACGTGAAAGAGTACTCGTGTGCTCTGTGAGAGGCGCTGCTTCGGTGTGTGCGCTCAGAAAACCGGACTGAATTGAGTTCTCTCTTGCGTCATCAGGTTGATCCATATGTCTGCTCTTCTCCTACTTCGAGATATTAACATTTTTGTACGTTTTATGTGACGTGCAGCAAGTGTATGTTAGCTTATGTCCCGCCGATTCATACTGTATGTACTCATCTAATCGCAACCATGCAGCATATTCGTTCTGAACAAATCTCTTCCCAAATCGTCCCTCCATAAGATTTTCGTTTCATCTTTATTCATTGACGAAAATGTCAATAGATTTTTGTCATAGTTTCTGTCATTTAAAAAAAACAAGTTTTAGTTCGTCATCGTCTCTTTTTTGTCCGTGAAAAAAAATCTTGTTGACATAAATTATAATAAAAATTATTTGTAAAAGCTGTTTTTATGCATGTTTTGGTGGGAGTTTGTTGCATTTACACAGTTTTGTCCAGCAGGCGACCACCGTGTTTCAAACACTTTAAAATAGTAAATCATTTTGTGAAGCAACTGGTTCATTTGATTCAAAGTTTCTAAAAGGTTCATTTCTATCATCACTAGTTAGTAATACAGCGTCAAATGCAACAATATATCAGAACAACATATTTTTACTCCATACTTGCATCAATCAAGTGTTTAAAATAACTTCCTTCTGTGAACTACAGTGGCTTCTCATCACAGAATGAAGGAGAAACAAAACATTTTACAACGGCTTCTCATCACTAAATGAATTATTTTATAGTATTCTACACAGTAATAGATTATGTTGATTAGCATTGCGTGATTAATATCCATAACCTTATGAACCCCCCCCCCCCCCCAAGATGGCTTGAAGAACACAGATAAACCATATACTGTTGTAATTGTGTTAATTCTCGTTGGAGTCAGTCAAAAAGATTTTATCTTCTTTGTATTTTAACGATAGCTTGATGCTTTCACATTCAAGTGATTTCCTTTAAAGACATAACTCTCACTATGACAGCTAATGAGTTTTGTTCATCCCGTGTCCTTTGTGGAAAAGCTGTACAGCCCAGGAACTAAATCAGAAAAGGTGCAGTTCATCCGCGATCAAATTTTGGTAGTAGTTCCACATTTCATTGAAAAGATGCAATAGGACTTCTATAAGAACAATCTATAGTATTTGATATGGACACATTTCAAAACTTAAACTTCTCTTCTTTGTTCCTGTAGAACAGTATTTTAAATGTTTATTTTTAACTTAATTCACTACATTTTACAGTATAAAATTGGTACATTAGGAAAATTTGCTCTGGAATAGCGAATAAAATCAGCCTTCCCAATAAAACTGGTGCAGTTTCTTGGTACTACAAATGTGTGTTTCACATTGTTGTATAGTAACACTATATACATATATATATACATATATATATATATATATATATTTATACATATATATATATATATATATAAGTAAAATATTTACTCACCTCCACCACCACCACCACCACCGTTGACATTGACCTGGAATCTCTTGTAAATGGTGGCACTTTTTTTGATAATCTTCAGATGATAAACTCCAGAGTGTGTGGATTTGGTGTCTCTGATAATGAGAGATCCTGTATATCTGTCCAGCTCCAGACTGTCTCCAAATCTCCCGTCATCAGTGTTATATGTTTCGAAGATTTTGTTCTTCATATGGATTTCAGCTAAGAGCTTGCGCTCATCTCCAAACATCCACAGTATTTGATCATTTCTCTGTATTTCAGTCTCACCAGTACGCAGAGCAAGATTTTATCCCCTCTTTCACTGAAACTACTTTGACTGTATGTGTTATTAAACAAAATCCATCTGGGGAACAAATACAAACAGTTCTAATATCATTCGTCATTCTGTATATACCTATGTCCTATGTGTCAGGTATTGGCTCACAAAGACAAGTATCAGATAAAACCTTCAGTAGGTATTTTATTAAACAAAATCAAAACACAGCAGGAGAAACACAAACCAAATATAGACATAAGAACAGACAAAATTTCACTAGTTCACGCTTACATATTATTAGCTGAGGTATGGAATGCGTATTTGGCGTGCTGTCTGGGGAAGGGCTCTGAGCTCGGGAATGGCCCGAACCTAGAGTACCCCCCCTTCCCCATCTAGTTGTAAAGTGAAATTTAAGTGAGGAGTTGGGGGGAGGAGGGATGCTGATAAACCGTCAATGGATAGAGGTAAGTCAGCGGTATTTATGCTGTGGTATTGATTACTTGATTGTGGTCTACCGGTGTTGATTAGGCTAATTATCTGACGCGCTTTCTCCCGAACCTGGTAAAACATAAATTTCACTAGTTCCCATATTATTAGCTGAGGTATAGAATGCGTATTTGGCGTGCTGTCCAGGGAAGGGCTCCGAGCTCGGGAATGGCCCGAACCTAGAGTACCCCCCAAAAAGCAGTTGGACAAAGGACAGCCGCCAGATTAAGAACGCCCCCCAAAAATGTCATTGTAAGTATACACCGGACCTGCATTTCAATATACCAACAAGTCAGCTGGTTGGCAGGCCGGAAGAGCCTACGTACTCCGGTGGGAGCGACTTAAGCATTGGAAGGGTAGGCCCTACCTGTTGCTGGTACTGGACTGCGTGGTTTGGGGGGCGCCCGGTCAGTAGGGCTCGAGCCGATGCTCAACGGGAGCTCACAGGGTTGGAACGGGTGAGCCCTACTGGCCTATGAAGAGGAGCAGTGTGATTGTATAGCCCGACCAGGGGGGCCCGAGTTCCCTCGACTGGAATAGGTCACGGTGTCGGCATACGGGCCCTACAGGCTGACAAGCCCCTGCTATTCAGTGGGCGAAGGGCAAATGACTGACCGAGAGGGCCCATGAAGCCTCCGACTGGAGATTAAGACTCAGCACAACGAACGTCTGGGTCCTCTCAGTTTGGCAGATAAAAAGCTTTGGGCTGACTGACAAGAAGGACTCTTGCGACATCCGATGGGAGATCAAGACTCACGGCATCAGATGGATGAGACTCGCTTGCGGGCGGCAAGTATAGAAACCCGACCGGGAGAACTCTTGCCAGACGTCTGAAGGGAGCGCACGCATAAGACGGGTAAGCCTCGCCGGACGGGGAGAGTGAAAAGGAAAACCCGACTGGGAGAGCTCTCGCGGCATCCGATGGGGCATCATAACTCAGAACATCGAACGGGAAAGCCTCGCCAGGCGGGGTTAAAAGATGTGAGGATAGCTGAGAGGGTTTTAGGCAGGGTTTGGCGGGAGGTCGAGACTCATGGAGTCGGACGGTTAATCCTCGCTTACCGTCAAATGGAAAGGTAGGTTGTGTGGCCGGTAGGCTCTACGCCGGCGTCCGAAGGGAGCACACACATCAAATGGGTAAGTCCTCGCCAACCATAGAAATGGAAAGGTAAGGTTTGTCTAATCAGGAGGCTCTTGCCGACGTCCGAAGGGAGCACACATCAAACATCGAATCAGAAAATGGAAAAGGTCCGGTTGTGTGAGACGGAAGAGCTCTAAAATTAAGTGGAACAGGTAGGCTCTCGCCAGCGGAAGAGGTCCATTACAGGCCTTCCTGCTCGCTGGGTAAGTCTCTCTCGCCTTGCAGGCCATAGAATGGAAAAGGTAAGTTTGTGTGGCATTCATACCCCAATCAACGCCTTATTGGGAGTTCGTTACTCATAGCATAAGACGGGTAAGCCTCGACGACCATAGGATGGAAAAAGGAGGGTTTGTGTGGCCGTGGGGCTCTTGCCGATGTCCGATGGGGGGCTTGATACTCACAGCATCGGACGGCTTGCTTATATATTGTGTAGATTGGTTTGGCAACCGAAAAACATAGAAAGGTAACGGTTGTCTGGCCAGGAGGCTCTCGGCGGCGTCCGATGGGAGCACACGCATCGAACGGGTAATCTAATCAAAATTTACAGTTTTAAACTATATAATCAAATAAATGACCTTTACTAATCTCACTAGTTAACTATCTGCCCAGACTTGCTTGAGAACTGACTTGATAATGTCTTTCAGTCACACGTTATGTCAGGAGAACGTCTTTAAACTCTAATCAAGGAAATATCATAGCTTCTGTTTTCGTCTTTTTAAAGAACGTCAGAAGTTTTGCTCTAACCATTTCGTGTGAAAATTATGAAAATTCACTGGTGTGCAGTTTGTTACAGTATTGAGATCTGACTGGTCAGTCGCCATTATTTAGTTTGTGAATTACTGTATCAGAAGTAGTGAATTTTAATATTTCATTTGCTTGATAATTTTACACAATATACAACATTATTAATCTAAAGGGAATGGTACGGGGGATGATGGTTTTACAGCAGGGATGCTTTTTGATTTTTATTATTTTTTTCAACAAAGGGGATGTCATCCCCCCGCATCCCCCCTCAATTCGAGCCTTGTCCGGAGTGACCAATCAGATGTCTGGGGTATACCAAGAGCCAGCAAGGACACCTCTGACTTCTCCACTGCTTGCTTTTAAATGTGCTTTTAGGAAAAACTGATAACAAAACAAAACTAAAACAGTGACCACTCATGCAAACTTGGAGAATTTATCAGAGCAGTCCAGGCAGTGTGTCAGTGTGCTAAAGTGGATTTTACATAAAAAATAAAAACAAACCCACAAAACTTTCTGATAGAGGTAATAATATAATAGTTCTCCTTACCTAATATGGGTTAGGTGGATGCTCAATAAGATCTGGCTGGAGAGCTGCATTTAAACGGAGGCGGAGTGGCAGCTGTGCGTCGAGTTTTCTCCATAGCAACCGAAATCGAAACTGATAGTTTCTGGCCAACATAATGCCCTTGATTCTTAAAATCAGTTCTTTAGTTTACGTGTGTGTTTTTGCATTTTTTTTAAAAAAAGTTAAATTTAAGACTTTTTAGTCCTTTTTAAGAACGTTATGAATGCAAATTTATCCTTTCCTTTTCACATTCCATTTCAAGAAATCTGAGTTCCTGACCTACTTGATAATTAAATAGTCTAAGTAAAGTACATTTTTTTCTGCCAAGAACCGCAAAATATAGTTTAAATAATTTGCACAAATGCTGATACAAATGTTGAAAAAGCCGTGAGCTACTTCTGTTTCTGAATAAATAAAGCAGTTATCACGAGTCTATTTCGAGTAGAAGTATCGTCATAAATAACAACCAAAAAAAGTCACGATCCAACCATTTTTAAACCCCTTGTCGAGGCTGAATCCACGGAGCTCTAAACTAATTTTAGACTCGTTAAGCGACATCGCTCCGGTGCTCTTGGATTCGAGCGTTCAGTTAAACCCTGCAATGTGGATAAACGCGTTTTTCATTTTTAGTATTATTTCTGCATTATAATAATTACAAAATAACAAATAAAATGTATCTACGTTCTAGCTTAAGTGGGTAAAAAAATACACTAAAGTTCAGCCTGTCATGTTTAATATTAGGCTATTTTTAAATATATTAAATAAGAATAATCATGCAATTAGTAAATTGAAATTTAGCCTAAGGTGAAACCGAAAATGTTAAAACAAATAGATATGTAGCTCTTACCATTGAAGAGTAGTAAAAACAGAACTATTCTGAAAGCTTTCTTTCTGTACATTTGTAAGTTTAATAAATATGATCCGGATTTCATAAATGGCTCCATCGTGTCTCAGTTTCTGATTCCCTCATCCGACTGACCAGGCTACGCCTCTCTAGGTAAGGTTGTTCAAAGATTGTCCCTTTCTTTTTTTGGTTATATCCGCATATCTGAATGTATAAACAACATTTCCGCGTGAGCGCGCGCCCCTGTTTCTACACGTCTACGGATGCTTTTATCTACAGATTGATCCATATGTCTGCTCTTCTCTTACTCCGAGATATCAACATTTGTGTACGTTTTATGGGACGTGCAGCAAGTGTATGTTAGCTTAT
Source organism: Cyprinus carpio (assembly GCF_018340385.1). Lineage (NCBI taxonomy): Eukaryota > Metazoa > Chordata > Actinopteri > Cypriniformes > Cyprinidae > Cyprinus > Cyprinus carpio. The sequence continues at coordinate 2,603,169 of NC_056593.1, read as the reverse complement.
GTCCCGCCGGTTCATACTCATCTAAGCTCGCAATCATGCAGCATATTCATTCTGAACGAATCTCTTCCCAGATTTCGAAAATGTCAATAGATTTTTGTCATAGTTTCTGTCATTCAGAAAAAGTTTTAGTTCGTCATCGTCTATTTTTTTGTCCGTGAAAAAAATGCTGTTGAGATAAATTATAATAAAAATGATTTGTCAAGGGTTTTGGTGGGAGTTTGTTGCATTTACACAGTTTTGTCCAGCAGGCGACCACCGTGTTTCAATCACTTTAAAAAGGTAAATCATTTTGCGAAGCAACTGGTTCATCTGATTCAGAGTTTCTAAAAGGTTCATTTCTATCATCACTAGTTAGTAATACAGCGTCAAATGCAACAATATATCAGAATGACATATTTTTATTCCATACTTGCATCAATCAAGTGTCTCCAGAATGAAGGAGAAACAAACCATTTTACAACGGCTTCTCATCACTAAATGAATTATTTTATAGTATTTTACACAGTAATAAAGGCTATGTTGATTAGTATTGTGTGATTAATATTCATTAACCTTATGAAAAATACCCAGTGTGGCTTGAAAAACACAGATAAACCATATACTGTTGCAATTATTCTCCTCAGAGTCAGTCAAAATGATACTATCTTCTTTGTATTTCAGCAACAGCTTGATGCCTTCACATTCAAGTGATTTCCTTTAATGACATAACTCTCACTATGACAGCTAATGTGTTTTGTTCATCCTGTGTCCTTTGTGGAAAAGCTGTACAGCCCAGGAACTAAATCAGAAAGGGTGCAGTTCATCCGCGATCAAATTTTGGTAGTAGTTCCACATTTAATTGAAAAGATGCAATATGACTTCTATAAGAACAATCTATAGTATTTGATATGAACACATTTCAAAACTTAAACTTCTCTTCTTTGTTCCTGTAGAACAGCATTTTAAATGTTTATTTTTAACTTAATTCACTACATTTTATAATGTAACATACTGGTACATTAGGAAAATTTGCTCTGGAATAGCGAATAAAATCAGCCTTCCCAATAAAACTGGTGCAGTTTCTTGGTACTACAAATGTGTGTTTCACATTGTTGTATAGTAACACTATACAACAATATATATATATACACACACACACACACACACACACACACACATATATATATATATATATATATATATAAGTAAAATATTTACTCACCTCCACCACTACCGTTGACATTGACCTGGAATCTCTTGTAAATGGTGGCACTTTTTTTGATAATCTTCAGATGATAAACTCCAGAGTGTGTGGATTTGGTGTCTCTGATGATGAGAGATCCTGTATATCTGTCCAGCTCCAGACTGTCTCCAAATCTCCCGTCATCAGTGTTATATGTTTCGAAGATTTTGTTCTTCATATGGATTTCAGCTAAGAGCTTGTGCTCATCTCCAAACATCCACAGTATTTGATCATTTCTCTGTATTTCAGTCTCACCAGTACGCAGAGCAAGATTTTTCCCCTCTTTCACTGAAACTACTTTGACTGTGTGTGTCTCGGCACCAAATGCATCTGGGGAACAAATACAAACAGTTCTAATATCATTTGTCATTATATACAGGTGCTTCTCAATAAGTCTTTGATTCTTTTAATTGTGATGATTTTGGCTCACATTTAACAAAAACCCACCAATTCACTATCTCAACAAATTAGAATATGGTGACACAATCAGCTAATCAACTCAAAACACCCGCAAAGGTTTCCTGAGCCTTCAAAATGGTCTCTCAGTTTGGTTCACTAGGCTACACAATCATGGGGAAGACTGCTGATCTGACAGTTGTCCAGAAGACAATCATTGACACCCTTCACAAGGAGGGTAAGCCACAAACATTCATTGCCAAAGAAGCTGGCTGTTCACAGAGTGCCTACAGTTGTCATATTCCTCTTGTTAAGCCACTCCTGAGGCGTCTTACCTGGGCTAAGGAGAAGAAGAACTGGACTGTTGCCCAGTGGTCCAAAGTCCTCTTTTCAGATGAGAGCAAGTTTTGTATTTCATTTGGAAACCAAGGTCCTAGAGTCTGGAGGAAGGGTGGAGAAGCTCATGATTCTAGATTCTGCCCCAACTATGGATAGAATGTAAAATATTTCAATACAAGCATGTCAGTCAAATGTAATTTATGAAATATTTCAAACCTTTAACCCACAGGGGGAAAATCAACCAACGGCTACAATTTAAAAGCTTTCGATAAAACTTTAATTTGCTGACTATGCAGAAGAAATTCCCTTTTGCAAAATAAGTAGGAAAATGTTAGCACCCATAATGCCCCCTCTGTCTATCTTTTCCTTTTTAAAATATCCTTAAATTTTAATTTTTGTACCGCTTTATTTTTTTTCTTTCTTTCAGCAAACCACATTTACTACAAAAACATGGTTTGTATTAATGTACTGAATAATGTACGTGAAACTTCTTGCTCTGAAACGCAAGAAGTCTTAAATTGGTGAAGTTCTACAGTCATGAATGTGTGAGATGTAACTTATGCAATGCAAGAATGACCACAAAAGTCAAGATATGAAGATAACATCTGTATGACCTTTAATATCTTTTTATACTTGCATCATATGACCGAGTTAAGCAATATCACACGAGCAAGAGTACTCTTTTCCTCAATATCAGCCTGATTGTGAATGTGATATTGAATTTATGCAACAGTTCAACAAACAAGAAGTTAACATTGAGTTACATTTTAGACATAATGTTTGTTTTTGCTCTGTTTCATAATAACTATAATGAATAAATCACAGAAAACCATCTCCAAACAACATGCATGAGTCAATGACTCAAAGACCCATTAATAAATATGATCACCTGCTTCATTCCTTCATTCCTTTTAAACAAATCGGTTGGATGAATGATTCATGACTCATTCATTAAGACAGTGACTTGCCACCATACTGCTGATTTTAGTTTCATATTTAGGCTTAAGTATTGTTCCATTTTTTTGTTCCCTTAATATTCTCATTTCCACTCAACACACATTTTATTCCACATCTGAGCTGCATTAAACATGTCTGTATAAATACATCTAAATAGCACTTAAGATGCTGCTTTTTTGCCACTTCTGCAGTGCAAACATGGATTTTGTTAATACTGATTTAATTTGATTGGTAACAGCCCTATAGTGTTTAATTATTCTAATATAATTTTTTATGTAAGAATTTGACATAAAGGTGATATAAAATTCCCATATAAAGGTAAAAATGGCCAAAACAGGTACAAACTGATTTAACATGGATGGAAAAGCTAATTTCTGTAACTGCAGTAAACTAACTGCAAAAAATATGAAAAGCTTTAGGAGTCTGAAAATTGTTTACAAAATCGTAAAAAAAAAAAAAAAAAATCTAAACTTTTCTTTTTCAACATTGCACACCCCTAGTCTGACAGCTCACAACACTAAATAACACATCAGTAGATACAAATATCTAATACAATATTTCACTCTTTAATTAGTTTTCACACATTTGAAAATGTAAGATCAGCAGAAGCTTGTTGATTTTTCTTGATGAGAAAGGAGATGGACGTGTGAACGGAAAGTGTGATGGAGGTCGAAGGAGGATTCAACCAGATAAATATCACAGTTCAGTCATGAAGGTTTTCAGACATTTGAAGCATCGCTATCGTGGGCTTTTTTTTTTTTTGAACCTCTAATCTGAGGTCAAGTTTGATTATTATTCAGTGTATTCAGTTTGTGAGTGAGTCAATTAAATATGAAGCTCAAACAAGCAACAGCATTAGTGTTAGTTGTATTAAAATGCTTTCTAGTTAGTTATTTTTCCATATAAAACTAAATTTTTCTTTCATTTATCATCATTTGTCTTTGTACGGCTGTATAATACTATTCGTGTCATATTTAATTTATTAAAAGTATTTTAGTGAAGCGTCATCCAACCAACATCAAGTGATTTTAAAGCTTAATCTGCAAAACAACAACAACAAATAAACTCTGTTCTTCAGGTGTGTTTGGTGTTGAAATGAAGTCAGTGTCAGTGTTGAAATACATGATTATGACCTGTTTCAGTGGAGGTTTGGAAATGAAAACACTTTTCTATACTTTTTTTTTTTAATTGATGCCATGATTACATACAGTATCATTAAAACAATAGCAATAAATGATTCATACTTTAGATTTTTCATACATGAATGAATGAACATTATGATTAGTTTGAGTCAAATTTTTTTGTTTATATTTCTCTCAGATGAGACACACAGATCTCTCTTTACTACTGCTGTCCATTTATCATCTGTATTTGTTTGTCATACCTTGAAGAAGCTCATCTAGAGTTGAATTGGGAACTGGTCTGGAATTATTGCTTTATTTGCCTGCCTCATATGCAAGCATTTGCTCAGAACTTTATTTCACAGTCTTTAGCAGCTTGACTGAAGTGTGTGAGAAACTGTTGCAGTGTCATGTTGTTTTTGTCTCACTAATGCGGTGTTCACTTGTTAGTAGAGTAAGCATTTAGAGCAGTGTTTCTCTCCCAGGGGCCGGGGCCACTAGAGAGGTTTTTCATCCTCATATACTCTAATAGCAGCTGTAAGGACTAATGCAGTGTTTGAACAAAGTAAGCATTTAGCGTGTCACACCAGCGTTGTAATCCATAGCTGCTGAATATAAATCATTTGAAGATATCAGAGAACACTTTTCTACACACAGTTCTAGCAGCTAATCTGTTCCTGCTCCTTAAAGCCATTAGAAACTCAGAAACAATCAAGATATTTGAAAAGAAATGAAGATAGTTACAGGTGAGAGTAGAGTCAAACACTCTCAGGATCTCATGACAAGTTGAAACTCTTACGTTAAGACACATTTCACGTTATGTGTCAATTTGTTTCCGTTAAAAATTACACTGTACATCATGCATCTACAGGAAGTGGACACTTCCACATAGATGAAAGTCCCTTGTTTTTACTACAGAGCAGCTTCTCATCAGCTCATCTGTCATTTTATTGCTGAGTTTGTCTTTTCATATGATTTGTGGACTTAAACCGTTGAAGATGTTTTGGACTGTTTGGTTCTGTTTGTGTTTCTGGCATCTGGTTGGTGAGTTTAAAATGTGTTTTTATGGCTTCAGTTGCTTCTGTTCTAGTACCATGTAATAAATTACTGGTTAAATTTATTCAGAGAGGATAAACATTCACTGTTACAGGCCAGTACTGATAGGAGTGCATTCAAATTCTAAAGGTGAGCAGAAAAATCCAAACTCGGCAGGTGACAAAGTTAATTACACTGTTTATACGAGAAAATCCCCAAACATGTAATCCTGGAAACAATTGCTATACAGTGTACAGCAACATTCACGAACTCCACTGCAGATACTGAAAAGAACCACAGCGGGTCCATACTGGTATATTCATTAATATAATAATGATAAAACATATAATAAAAAATATAAAAAAATAATAAAAAAAACAGTAAAACTTACAGGCAGTAGAGTTAGAGGTGTCTGCATTTCACTGAATACGGTTTCCTCAGTAGAGTAACGCTGAGTTCTGACTCACCATGTGTTGTCTTTTGTTTGGTCTGGTTTCAGTTGGGATCAGATAATTTCTTTTTTTTTTTTTTTTTTTTTTTGACAAAATCAGCTGCACAATTTAATGGCTGCAAATAAATCACTGTTTTCTGCTTGAAGTATTTTGTTTGCTGGGTCAAGAATACCAAAAACAAAAACAACAGTCAAGCCACATCTCTACCGACCCAAAATCAAAATTCTGACTACAAACAAACACAGATCCCACCACATCCTAAATTAATTAGTCAAAACATTGATTGGTTAAAAACACTGCTCCCATGACTTGCTCAATTAAGCATAAAACCAAATGTTAAACATAAAACATTTTTCAGTGTTGGTCGATCATTGGCTTAATGTGTCGGGGCCAGGCTTGGGGAGTAACAGAGTACATGTAACGGCGTTATGTAATCAGGAGATATATATATATATACACACAGTGGGATATATATATATATATATATACACACACAGTGGGTACGGAAAGTATCCAGACCCCCTTAAATTTTTCACTCTGTTAATATTGCAGCCATTTGCTAAAATCATTTAAGTTCTTTTTTTTTTTTTTCCTCATTAATGTACACACAGCACCCCATATTGACAGAAAAACACAGAATTGTTGACATTTTTGTACATTTATTAAAAAGAAACACTGAAATATCACATGGCCCTAAGTATTCAGACCCTTTGCTCAGTATTTAGTAGAAGCACCCCTTTTGATCTAATACAGCCATGAGTCTTTTTGGGAAAGATGCAACAAGTTTTTCACACCTGGATTTGGGGATCCTCTGCCATTCCTCCTTGCAGATCCTCTCCAGTTCTGTCAGGTTGGATGGTAAACGTTGGTGGAGAAACATTTTCAGGTCTCTCCAGAGATGCTCAGTTGGGTTTAAGTCAGGGCTCTGGCTGGGCCATTCAAGAACAGTCACGAAATTGTTGTGAAGCCACTCCTTCGTTATTTTAGCTGTGTGCTTAGGGTCATTGTCTTGTTGGAAGGGTGAACCTCCAGTCCAGTCTGAGATCCTGAGCACTCTGGAGAAGGTTTTCATCCAGGATATCCCTGTACTTGGCCACATTCATCTTTCCCTCGATTGCAACCAGTCGTCCTGTCCCTGCAGCTGGAAAAAACACCCCCCACAGCATGATGCTGCCACCACCATGCTTCACTGTTGGGGACTGTATTGGACAGGTGATGAGCAATGCCTGGTTTTCGTCTCACACATACCGCTTTCATGTGTCTTGCACTGATGAGAGGCTTCCGTCGGGCCACTCTGCCATAAAGCCCAGACTGGTGGAGGGCTGCAGTGATGGTTGACTTTCTACAACTATCTCCCATCTCCCCGATCTGCATCTCTGGAGCTCAGCCACAGTGATCTTTGGGTTCTTTTTTACCTCTCTCACCAAGGCTCTTCTCCCCCGATAGCTCAGTTTGGCCGGACGGCCAGCTCTAGGAAGGGTTCTGGTCGTCCAAAGAAATCTTCCATTTAAGGATTATGGAGGCCACTGTGCTCTTAGGAACCTTAAGTGCAGCAAAAAAAATTTTGTAACCTTGGTCACTACTTCTTCTTCTTCTTCTTCTTCCTCTTATCCCTCCATGCAATTCCACTGAACCCATCATCCAATAAGTTGCATTGCCACACTTCTTCTTCTTCTTCTTCTATGGGATTTTACGGCAGCCGGCATCCAATAAGTTGCATTGCTGCCATCTATGGAACTATTACACTTGACACTACATCCTTTTATACAGCCAAGTGTCTCTTAAAAATTTAAAAACACATAGTTTTCCTTTCCCGCTTACCCCTACGTCTAAAATAGCTTTCAGAGATATTTCTTCCAAACCAATTTCTCGCAATTCTCTAAATAGGTCTTGTCTTTGAAGGTCATATCTTCTACATGAAATCAACACATGTTCCACTGTCTCAGGCTCCAAACAGGAACACAAGCCACTCTGATGTTTTCCTAAAACAAATAAAGTGCAATTTAAAAACGTGTGCCCAATCCTCATTCTAGAAATAATAACTTGTTCCTTACGACTAATCCCCCCTCTATTATAAATATTAACTGAGTCAGTTACCCTACTTGAAAATGAGAATAGGTGTCTCCCTTTGATTTCTTGCTCCCAAAACTGTTGCCATTTTAAAATTGTTTCCTGCCATACTATACTTTTACCCTCCGCCTTAGATAGATTTAGGTTAACATCTATAGTCTCCTTTTGAGCAGCTTCCTTGGCCAATTTATCAACCTTTTCATTTGATGCAATACCTACATGAGCTAGGACCCATACAAATGATATTTCTACCCCTCTCCTTTTCACATCTCTAATTGCCAGAAGAATATCAGACAAAACACCACATATAAACACTTAATACCCCTTAACCAAACCATTCAAATCTAAAACAAAGTCACTACATATTAACACTTTATGGTTCTGAATCTGCTCAGTCCATTGTACAGCCATCAGGATTGCATATAATTCCACTGTGAACACACTTAGGAAATTTGATGTTCTCTTAAAAGCTTGGACATTCCACCTCTGAACGACAAAAGCTGCTCCTGTAGTACCCGTTTCTTGATCCTTTGAGCCATCAGTAAAAATTATTATATGTTCCTGATATCTTTCTCCTATATGACACTGGAATTCATACACTAAATTTGCCTCAGGATTATCTGACTTAATCCCAAGTATCTCTAAATCAGTGTTTGGGGACCTCCCAATTGCCATAAAGGAACTGATGGCCACAGTACTCCTGGACAAAAGTTCTTGTCATGTATAGACATTTCCTGTGCCCACTGCCTCCCCTGTCCATCCAAAACTTGAAAGACTTGCCACCTCTCTTTCCCAGCTTGTCTGAATTGTTATTTTAACTGGGTGATCACACCTTTGACCCATCAAATTGACCCAATAGTTAGCCTGAAGCTGCTTCCTTCGCAAACAGAGTCTGACATGCACTGTGAGCTGTAAGGTCTTCTATAGACAGGTGTGTGTGGCTTTCCTAATCAAGTCCAATCAGTATAATCAAACTCAGCTGGACTCAAATGAAGGTGTAGAACCATCTCAAGGATGATCAGAAGAAATGGACAGCACCTGGGTTAAATATATGAGTGTCACAGCAAAGGGTATGAATACTTAGGACCATGTGATATTTCAGTGTTTCTTTTTTAATAAATCTGCAAAAATGTCAACAATTCTGTGTTTTTCTGTCAATATGGGGTGCTGTGTGTACATTAATGAGGAAAAAAAATGAACAAATTTTAGCAAATGGCTGCAATGTAACAAAGAGTGAAAAATTTAAGGGGGTATGAATACTTACAATGGTTTCATTTTAGTAAGGAATAATTGACGATGGGCCGTTGATCACTTTAATAACTTTAATAAGAATAACCTATATTTAATGTATGTATTTCATTTTTATATTTATTCATTAAATGTCTGTAGTTGGCTATTTCTGTGGTAGCCTTTACTACAGTATATAGACCTATCTGAAAACTAAAAAAAAGTACTGTATTTCATTTGTATTTTTGATTAATATATTTATTTATCATGTTGCTTGCAGCTATAATAATTAGATTGTTTACTTGTTTTCAGTAAGCTTGAGAATGTTTTACTTACATTATTAGTTTCCGCTGTTGTATTGAAATTATTATTATTTTTCAAACATGGTGGCAGTTTCTAGCTTCAAATAAAAAAAATCAAATAAAAAATTTAACATCTTTGCGGCAATAGTTTTCATGTGTCCAAAACCAGACAAAAATTACATGACAAAAATTGTAGTTAGTAACATAATCCATTACATTACACATTTTAAAGCGGTCATATGATGTTGCTAAAAAGATAATTATATTGCGTATTTGGTGTAATGCATGTAAATCATATTATTCTCCACATAATGTATATTATTGTGGATCCTCTATGCCTCGCCTTTCTAAAAATATATTTTTTTTGTAGATTTTTACAAAGCTCATTGGTCTGAAAAGCGAGGTATGCTGTGATTGGCCAGCTATTCAGTGTGTTGTGATTGGCCGAATACCTCAAGCGTGTGACGGAAATGTTACGCCCTTAACATACTGTGGTGCTGTCTCCTGGCGCGGCAGGACAAAACCAATAAAACCCATTATAAACAAAGTATTTGTTGCATCCAGTGGGCACATAATTACTGATTATAATGACTTATACTGTGTTTTTATGCATAAACATAAAACCATGTCTGCATTTGTGATCAGAGAAACGACAAACAACAAGCGCTACTCTACACTGCTCAAAACTCGTGTTTGAATCATCTGTGGCAAATTCTTTAAATATGAAAACGTACTTACAGGCTGTGAGTCAGAAGCGCCAGACTGTCCTTGCACAGTTGGAACTGCCTCACTTTATAGAAACAGCCGTTGTGCCACAGACGCATTGCAGGCTACTGGTTCAGGAAACTCTCTGTAAAATGTTTTGCGCTCATCTGAATATTTGGGTTGAACTGTTCTGGAACAGTGTTGAAATACAACTTAACCACCGATTTCTAGTTGTGTCCTCTTTTGGAAGGCCAAACAAAGTAGCTTCGCTTTCACAACGAAACACACAGCATCTCCACAACATAGCGCGTGCGGCAACAGAGAGAATAAAAGTTATGCCTTCTTTCTTTGCGTGAACATTTGGGCAGCGTTATGCAAATCTTCCCACATAGTGGCGTAGACATGTGGGGGCGTGTTAGAATGAACCCTTTTAGGGGGATGTGGTTGACTCTTACTTTTATAAAGAATATCTCTTTGGATTTGAGACTTTAGTCTTTGCAACTTTACAGGTCTTCTTTATGCACCAAGAGCTTGTAACACTCCAAAGAGAAAGGAAAATTTAAATCGCATCATAAGACCCCTTTAATATAATCCGACTACTTTTAGTTTACTTTTGAGCTAACTCATTTATTAAAACAAAATCATCTGGCATAATAGTGATATAAAAATGCAAAGAAAAAAATTATATATTCCATTCATTGTTATTAACAAAATGAAGTGCATTAAACGTTACTGCAGGGGATTCATGGATTTATTAAAAAACTGGTTAAATAAGCCTTCTGATTAATGACTGATCTCTGTGTGAACGTCCACAAAAACTGAGTAATAATTCAAATAAATTCTTCTTCCTCTCAATTTACTGATCAATTATAGACAACTGAACACCAACATTTACTCAATATTGTGTAAATAAAAAAAGCTTCCTGATTAATGACTGATCTCTGTGTGAACGTCCACAAAACTGGAAGACTTTCTGAGTGTATATGAGGGGTTACCTGTATTAGAAAGGAACGTTTAAAATATAATAAAAAAAGGAAAAAGGGAGAATCAATAAATTCTTAATAATAATTTATTGCTATTGCGTAGATGATATGTAATCATGTAATTAAAAAAAATTGGTCTAATCACAAGTACTGAATTTTTGGAATCTGATTACATAATCCAGATTACATGTAATCAATTACTACCCGGCTCTTGTTATGGAAAGTATAGGGCTTTCATGCACAGACTGCGCCATTGAAAAGACTAGGTTTATCCCTCACAGCCACATTTCCATCCAAGAAAAAAAAATGTCATATAAAACCCAAAACACACACAGCCACAGTCAGAGATAAGAGGTGCATTTTCGGCTCTTCAGGTCCAATTCACCAAGCTATATCCCCTGAATTATATTATGAGGTCAAATCCCCAACAGCATTAGTTTTAGTGATTTTAAACATTAAAGTAAAACTGTCTTTTTCATTTAGATATTGTTCCATATATAAATCTATTTCTCTTTTCATTCATCATATTTTGTCTTTGTACTGCTGCAGAATATTATTGATTTAAAATGATTAAAAGTATTTTGCTTCAAACCAACATCGATTGATTCTAAAGCTTTAATCTGTGAAAACCTCTGTTCTTCAGGAGTGTGTGCTGATGCAGATGTACTGAAGTCAGTGTCAGTGAAGAAGGGAGGTTCAGTCACTCTAAACTCTGATCTTACTGGAATAAGAAATGGTGATCTGATTCAGTGGTGGTTTTCGGTTGGAAGCACTTTAATAGCTGAAATCAATAAACAGGACGACAGCATGACTGTACATGATGATGTTCTTGACGGGAGATTCAGAGACAGACTGAAGCTGGACAAACAAACTGGATCTCTGACCATCACAGACATCAGAACTGAACATGCTGGAAATTATGAAGTAGAGGTCAACCGTATTAGCTTCATTTTCGATCTCAGTGTTAATGGTGAGTCAAATATTTGTTTCACCCATTTTATTTTAATATTGTAATCTCCAAGTACAACATTAATAAACACCCTTCATTTTTTTTTTTTCAAACGTGTTACTTTCATAAACAATCATAAAGTTATTTAAAGGTCTTAATCTGTGACAAACCCTCTTTCTGTTTGTTCTCTTTGTGTGTTTGATGATGCAGGTGAAATATCAGTGATGAGTATGGAGGGAGATCCAGTCACTCTAAACCCAGGTTTTACTGAAGTAACAGGTGATGATCAGATTTGGTGGTGGTTTGGCAGTGAAAACGATTTAACAGCTCAAATGATTGCATTTAATAACAGATTCACTGTATGTGATGATGTAATAGGTGGGAGATTCAGAAACCACCTTAAACTGAACAAAGAACTGGATCTCTGACCATCACAAACATCAGAACTGAACATGCTGGAAAGTTTTATATTTTCAGATGATAGATTGTATAAACACTCACTCAACACACAGCCGAAAATATGTTTGTTGATTAGATTTTTTCTTATCTTCATTCTCTCATGTTTGCAGCTCGTCTGCCTGTTCCTGTCATAAGCAGGAACTGTTCTTCATCATCATCATCATCATCATCATCATCATCATCATCATCATCACAGCAGAATTGTTCACTGGTGTGTTCAGCCGTGAATGTGAGTCATGTGACTCTCTCCTGGTACAAAGGAAACAGTTTATTGTCCAGCATCAGTGTGTCTGATCTCAGCATCAGTCTCTCTCTTCCTCTGGAGCTGGAATATCAGGATAAAAACACCTACAGCTGTGTGCTCAACAATCCCATCAGCAACCAGACTCAACATCTGGACATCACTCAACTCTGTCACACATGTGCAGGTACAGCAGAGCTGATATTAGTTGATGTCGGCGCTGATATTAATGTTTATTGACTGAGCTGATCTCAGTTTGGTGTTTTTATATTCCTCAGACTCTGTCCACCGCTGTGGTTCTACTGAAGCTGTGATCCGATTGGTCCTCTCTGCTCTGGTGGGCGTGGCTACTGTCATTGTTCTGGTTTATGACATCAGATCCAGAAGAGCTGAACTAGAGGTATGTTTGACTAGAAGTAGTGCTGCGCAGACCGATGAGCGATCGAAGAGTGATTTGAAAGAATAAGAAGCCGTCTGCTCTTTCCGGCTCTCGCGGTACGTTGATGTCATACACCGATCAGTCTGCACAGCGCCGCTTCAAATCAAACACACCTAAGATCAAGCACAGTTTTACACATCAGCTACATGAGTGATGATGTCATTTCTCACAAAATCCTGCATATATATAAATATTTGTGAGATTAATGTATAGCTTTATTCTTTTGCAATCTAAAGCAGAACGCTGAACTTTAAAGGTTCTTCAAGTGCATTTTTGTTCTTCTAGTGTTTTTCTTTCAAAATCACCTCAAATCACACTTGAAGGTAGTGAAGAGTTGCAAATATTATTGTATAGATCAGACATCTCTACTACTGAAGCTCTTCTACTGGCTGAACATGAACTCAATAAAACATTAAGCACTCTTTCCTTGCATTTTTAGTGTCAGATTCTTCATAAATCCAGTTTGAAAGACTTATTGTTCATATTTTCTCAGACAAGACACACAGATCTTACTTTATTACTGCTCTCTGTTTGTCATGTGTATTTGCTTGCCTTTATCAATGAAGTTTTCTCACTCTGAGCTTCAAGAGTCTCTGCATGTTTTACTTACCTCCGACAGTCAACGATAAAGTATTTAAAGAGCAGGTCATATGGTATTTTAAAGTGCTGGAGTCTGCTCTGATTGGTCAGCTGGCCAAGTCTGTTGTGATTGGTCTTTTAGTATACAATGCTTGTTGGAAACGAAACGCCCATTACCTTACTTATTTTTTTGCAATGGAGGGTTACATGTAAACAAAGACTCTATAAGCTTACAAAAATGACATTGGTATTACCTTATCAATTTGAGGCGGCAGGGATTATGCAAATGTGTGACCTTGTGACGTATATAGGTAACAGGCAGGTTAAGGTTAAGGCATTAGTTAAGGACTCGTTTAGGTGGTTTAGAATCATCTCGGCACAGAACAGACAAACAACACTGTCTCTGACCACACAAGCAGATACATTTTAAAGTACTATAGTAAAAACCTGCAAAACAATCAGCCAAAGTGCCCAGAAAGATGTACAGCTTTAGCTTCAGATGAGCCACTAGGGGCTGGTTTAATGGTTAGCTTGGCCAAATGGCCCAGAAATGAACCCCAAACAGTGGGTAATTTTTCAATGGAATTAGTTCTCAAGAATCGGAGTCTTTCCATTTGAATAACAGAGATCACGTCCATAATCCACATTTGAAAAGAAGGGGGTGAGGGTGACTTCCAGTTCTTAAGCACAAGTCTCTTAGCCACAATCATACACAGGGTTAGAGACTGCTGTAATGTCCCCAGGAGGCAGGAGGTGCGCTGTGAAAAACCAAAGATAGCAAGTTCCGCATAAATCTCTTTAAATCTCTCGGAATCGTCTCTTTCTTTTAAGAGACAAATGCTGTGTCCGAAAGCTCTAGGTAGGAAGGCATCAAGGCATGTCCGAATCCAAAGTTAGCTTCACTTCCTGTCTCATGAGATACCTTCACCTGATCAGTTTTTGAAGGCAGCACAGATGTATCCTTCGCTGCCTTTGATATCCCACAATCCTGTGCATTCCATTCCGTGATGGTTGATCTAAAAAAATAAAGATGGTGTCTGAAAGTTGCGTTTGGTGGTCAGTTTGTGTGTAAATGTATATTTCTGACTAACTTTTTGCACTTTTGATGTTAGTTCCAGCGAGAAATCAGTATTATAATAAATAGGCTAAATATTAATATATTTATCACCAAAACTTGTTTTATTTTGTTGTAGATCCTTAAACCGTTTTGCTGCCTCAGAAGCCTGTCTGAAATCAGTTTCATGAAGTGCCTGCCTCATATGCAAGCATTTGCTCAGATCAGAACTTTATTTCACAGTCTTTAGCAGCTTGACTGAAGTGTGTGAGAAACTGTTGCAGTGTCATGTTATTTTTGTCTCACTAATGCGGTGTTCACTTGTTAGTAGAGTAAGCATTTAGAGCAGTGTTTCTCTCCCAGGGGCCGGGGCCACTAGAGAGGTTTTTCATCCTCATATACTCTAATAGCAGCTGTAAGGACTAATGCAGTGTTTGAACAAAGTGAGCATTTAGCGTGTCACACCAGCGTCGTAATCCATAGCTGCTGAATATAAATCATTTGAAGATATCAGAGAACACTTTTCTACACACAGTTCTAGCAGCTAATCTGTTCCTGCTCCTTAAAGCCATTAGAAACTCAGAAACAATCAAGATATTTGATAAGAAATGAAGATAGTTAGAGGAGAGAGCAGAGCCAAACACTCTCAGGATCTGATGAGCAGATTAAAATGCTGCTTTAGGACACATTTCACATGTTATGTGTCAGTTTGTTTCTGTTGAAAATGACACCATGGATCTACAGGAAGTGGACGCCCTACTGAAGCTCAAAGTGACGATGTTCAGAGTGTTAATTAACCAGCCAAAAAACCTAAGTACCAGACAGTCACATGCATTAACACTTAAAGATGTGCAGTTATTTAAGATGAATGGGGAGTTTTACTTCATTTTACTACAGATCAGCTTATCTGTAATTGTATTGCTGAACCAGTTTTGAAGAGTTTGAGTGCTTAAACTTGTGCTAGATTGAAGTCAGTAAAAATATTCTTTGGTAATGTAACTCAACAGGCACCAGATAACATCAGGTTGACGTTGGACCCCAAAAAATTACAGTAGACAGATGTTGCATTTTGGTTGAGTATGAAAATTGGGTTGACATCATGCAAAACATGCAGCTAGTAAATGACATATTCAAACAAATGGTGAACACTATTACCAGTAATAAGGGTTTGAAATAAACACCCACTAAAAATCAGCTGGTGCGGGTAACGTTGTCAAATCACCAGCCAATTTGGCGGGTGTTACTTTTCTTCACACATTAAAGTCTAAGTTAATGTAAGCCAAATCTGTTAATTTAAAAATATAAAAATAGATGAACTAACATGATCTATTAAGGTGCAAAATGCATTTACCTACACATATTTGAGAATTAAGATATTTAATTATATAGTTAACAAGTTTGGGAATATTTCAACAAGTTCGGTGCTCCCTCAAATATACTAAGTGCATGACGCACCTGTAAGTAATTGGTTTGACAGATGTAGTTTGTTAATAACAGAGGAAGCATGTAATCTCAGTCTGTGAATGTTTCTCCTCTCAACTGTTCATCCAGCAGTCGGCACTCTGTGCTTCACAGGCTTTTTTGAGATGTTGGTTCACTAAAATGTTTAATGTTTTGAGTGTGATTTTCTAATCCTTGTTACTGTTGCAGTTAAAATATGAAAGTTGTTATGTAAGCTCATCATAATTCAGAAATCACTGATCCAGGCCTCTACACTTCTCAGTTTCTCCAGAAGAAAAGACCAAGGCAAAGTTATTATATACAAGTTATTGTGCACAGAGTGTGCACATCAGTGTCTGGTTTGATCTGTCGGTGGATAAACAGCTTCTGCTGGATGTTTCTGGTTGCTGAGTGTGTGCGTGCATGCGTGTGTGTGTGTGTGTGTGTGTGTGTGTGTGTGTAGTTTGTGATGGAAGCGTTTCTTCATTTTCTGTTCTGCTGATATGAACCTTGTAATCTTCTGCTCCACATGAAACATCTTTAGAAACGAAATGAGGTGAATCCATCAACAGTAGATTAAGATTCAGAGGTCAAATATGATTGACATCTCACAATGCTTAATAACACACAGTAGATACAGATATCAAATCCAACACTCATGCAACATTTCACTCATGCAGGACCAGAATTCATTTTAAAATCTAAGATCAGCAAAGGTTTGATCATTTTCATAACTTCCTCTGCTAAAGGAAACTGAGACAGAGTTTGAAGTCTGTTAAGAGAAGATTAAACAGATAAATAGGGTTCAGTCATGTTTTCAAACATTTTAAGCATCGCTATAGTGGGGTTTTCAGTGAACCGATGAAGAAAATGTCTCTGAAATCAGTTTGGTTCTGTTTGTGTTTATGCCGTCTGGTTGGTGAGTTTGAATTGTGTTTTTATGATTTAAGTTGCTTCTGTTCTGGTAGCATGTAATAAATTACTGATTAAATTAGTAAGGATCAACACTGTTATTCTCATATAGAAATGTCAGATCGGGTTTGAATTCAGGTCTGAAGTCAGTTCTAATGGATTCATTAAATAAAATAAATATGAAGCTCAGATACTCAACAGCATTAGTTTTAGTGTGACATTAAAAATTAAATTCTGTTTTTAGTTATTGTTCCATATATGAATCTGTGTGTCTTTTCATTTAACATCTTTTGTCTTTTTACTGCCGCAGAATATTCACTTCACATTTAAATGATTAAAAGTATGTTAGTGAAGCTTCATCAAACCAACCTAAAGTGATTTTAAATGTTTTATTAACAAAGTTCGGGAGGAGCACATTCAGATAATTATCCTAATTAACAAGATAAGAGATATATACACACACAGAATTATTGACTCCTTTCCTTAACGATTTTACTTAACTTCTCATCTTACTTATTGTCACAGTTATGGACTTCTGTTCTTACTGAGTTTCCTTATTTGGTCATGTTCCTTTTCTTGTTTAGTTAATTAGCCCCACACCTGTTTCTGTTTCCCACTGATTACGTTCCCAGTATTTAAAAATCTGTGTTCTCCATTTTTGCTTTGTCCGCTATTGATGTTTGAACATTTGGATTTGTGTTTGGTTGTGCCATTTTTTCTCCTGTGGCTCATTAAAAGTACTATTTTTGAGATCTCCTTTGTCGTGCGATTGCTTTACACACCAACACGTGTGACAGAATAGCGAACCTAACAAGTGAGTAAGTTTAGTGGTGTATTTCTTTTTTGTTTTGTTTTTCCCCTCTCCTGGCATGGCTTTACCAGCTGTCCAGCTCCTATGCCTGGAGCAGTTGGACCGTTCACTGGAGGACCACACCAAGGACTTTATCGATCTGGCATGTCTTACCCACTTCCCAGACCGTTCGCTCTGTTTTTTTTTTCATTACACCAGCCTGAGCGAGTGGTGTAAGGCACACCTACCAGCGAACAGTCCCAAAGAGGATTTCGTGGAGTGGGTGCTGGAGAATAATGGATCACCATTCACCGTCTGCCCCACTGAGGAGGATATCTCCAGCCCCACTCCCGAACCAGAGACCAGCCAGCCGTAATACCGCCGAACCCAACAACTGACACAACCCAATCCAGACTCAGAACATCAACCCGCCTCATCTTACCCAATCGTCGCCTGGGAGCCTGAGCCTCCAGCATTGTCTGACCAAGTGCATGAGCCGGCGACATCGTCCGTTCCCGAGGGAGTTTTGGTGGAGATCAAGGGCTTGGAGGAAAGCCCCGCCCACACTCCAACCACTGTGGGTGAGCTGCAACTGGTCACTGGACCATACTATGAGGAACTAATTGACATTTACCAGAGGGATTTAATAGATTGGTTCGGGGAGGGATTACCCTATTTTCCTGTGTCTCCATTGCCTGTGTTCCCCGGGGAGGGATTACCCTATTTTCCTGTGTCTCCATTGGTTCCGCCCAGCCCCGAATCTACTGTGTCTCCATTGGTTCCACCCAGCCCAAGTCCTGTGTTCCCTCCCAGCCTCCCTCTCCTGCCTCCTCTCAAACCAGCCAGTTCCTCAACCCTATCTTCGCTGGTGCCTGTCAGCCCCTCAGCTCACCCTCAGTCAGCGCCATCTGGGCGCTCTTATTCGCCTCCGGACTTCCAGTCTCCAGCTCCGCCTTGGTGTGAGGATCCCCTGTCTCCGCCTCCAGCCTCAGAGCCCTGGACTCCACCTTGGTCCTTTGACCCATTGGCTCCGCCTTGGCACTTAGCTCCCTCGTCTCCACCGTGGCCCATCATCCCACCAGCTTCACCAGGCTCCCTCGTCCCTCTGGCTCCGCCTTGGTCAGTCGTCAACCATCCGCCGGCTCGGGACTCCACTCCTCTGCCTTCGCCTTTTCACTACATCCCTCTGGCTCTGTCAGGATCCTCCTTTCCTCTGGCTCCACCTCCATCCTCAGTCACTCCGGCTCCACAACGGTCTTATGGAGAGCCTCTGCCTCGGTTGCCTGTGCCTTCAGCTCCGCCTTGGCCCTCTGGATCCTCCGTGTAACCCTGGCTCTCTGTCTGCTCGGCTCCATCCTGGGCTCCTCATCCATCGGTGCAGTCTCCGTCAGTTGGCCCCCTGGTGTTGTCGGCTCTTACTCCACCGTGGCTCCTGCCGCCGTGGACTCCACCGTGGGCCGCTATCCTGGCTGGCCTCTAGAATTCCATCTGGCTCCTCCTGCTCCGGGCTCCTCCCTCCATCCACTCCACCCTGGCACTATGGTCTATGCTCCCTCCATTGCCTGCCCCACGCCCGCCTCCTGATTCCCCACCCTCCCTCCGCTGGACTACTTCTGTTGGTGCGGGGACGCACCATTCCGGGAGGGGGCGAACTATCTATCACAGTTATGGACTTCTGTTCTTACTGAGTTTCCTTATTTGGTCATGTTCCTTTTCTTGTTTAGTTAATTAGCCCCACAGCTGTTTCTGTTCCCCACTGATTACATTCCCAGTATATAAAAAAAAAAATCTGTGTTCTCCATTTTTGCTTTGTACGCTAATGATGTTTGCACATTTGGATTTGTGTTTGGTTGTGCTCTTTTTTTTTTTTTTTTCCTTTCCTGTGGCTCATTAAAAAGTACTTTTTTTTTTTTTTTTTTTCTTTTCTTTTTTTTTTTTTTTTTGATATGTCCTTCGTCATGCGATTGCTTTATACACCAACACGTGTGACACTCATGTATTCCTATCCCATCCTGGGATGGGGGAGTACTCTGGGTTCAGCACGCCAAATACATATCCTTTACTCTATCTTATTATATGTAAGTGTGAACTTGTGAAAGTTTAATCTGTGAAAAACTCTGTTCTTCAGGTGGGTTTGGTTTAGTGGAAGTGAAGTATGTGAAGGAGGGACTTTCAGTCACTCTAAACGCCGGTCTTACTGAAATAAGGAATGGTGATCTGATTCAGTGGAAGTTTGGAAAAAAAAAAACTTTAATAGCTGAAATGAACAAACAGAACAACAGAATCACTGTATATGATGGTCCTGATGGGAGATTCAGAGACAGACTGAAGCTGGACGATCAAACTGGATCTCTGACCATCACAAACAGCATGACCGAGCATGCTGGAGTTTATGAACTACACATCAACAGTGTGATCAAGAGTTTCAGTCTTACTGTCAATGGTGAGTTAAATATCAGTTTCACCTGTTTAGTATTTTAATCACCACAAACATTATTAATCCAAATTCCATTTAGCTACTGTTGTTTAATGATATTTATTTCAAAATAAAATGTCGAACTATTTACTTCTGTAAACGACTGTCTAAATCTGTTAAACCCTGTTTGTGTTTATTTTGCGTGTCTGTGTTTGGTGATACAGGAGCAAAGTATTTGTCAGTAGAAACTGGGAAATCAGTTACTCTCAACTCTCTTCTTAATAAAATTAAGAAGAAAGATGTGATTGAGTGGAATTTTGGATATAATGGATATACTTTAATAGCTGAAATCAATAAACAGGCCAAAATAATCACTGTATATGATGATGTTCTTGACGGGAGATTCAGAGACAGACTGAAGCTGAACAAAAAAACTGGATCTCTGTCCATCACAAACATTTCAACTGAACATGCTGGAGTTTATGATCTACAGTACAACTATATCAGGAAGCTTCCTTTTATTCTCACTGTCTTCGGTGAGTTAAATATCAGTGTCACATTTTATTACAGCTGTAGATCTAATTACCTTAACTGTTTACATTAACAGCCAGGTTTATATTTAACTCTGTATATCAGATTCTACTTTTATACAGTCGTGGTTCCTCTCAAAGTTTCTTCCTTGTCTACTTAAATTTCTTCATTCATACTCATTTGTCTTTATTCTCTCACGTTTTTAGCTCGTCTGCCTGTTCCTGTCATCAGCAGAAACTCTTCACAGTGTTCTTCATCATCATCATCATCATCATCATCATCATCACAGCAGAATTGTTCATTGGTGTGTTCAGTGGTGAATGTGGGTCATGTGACTCTCTCCTGGTACAATGGAAACAGTTTATTGTCCAGCATCAGTGTGTCTGATCTCAGCATCAGTCTCTCTCTACCTCTGGAGGTGGAATATCAGGATAACAACACCTACAGCTGTGTGCTCAACAATCCCATCAGCAACCAGACTCAACATCTGGACATCACTCAACTCTGTCACACATGTGCATGTAAATAAGAGCTGATATTAGTTGATGTCAGCGCTGATATTAATGTTTATTGACTGAGCTGATCTCAGTTTGGTGTTTTTATTCCTCAGACTCTGTCCACTGCTATGGTTCTACTGAAGCTGTGATCCGATTGGTCCTCTCTGCTCTGGTGGGCGTGGCTACTGTCATTGTTCTGGTTTATGACATCAGATCCAGAAGAGCTGAATAAGATCATGGATGTATTCCCTTGTGACAAGCCTAAATTACAATGTAATTTCTCCTATAACAATTTTGTATATCATTTATTAATCTTCATTTTTACATATATTCTCAAATTTATATATTCATATGCTGGCTTTGATGCTCATTTATCAGCGACTCATTTTCATCCTAAAAGATTGTTTGAGAGCATAAAGTATCATTCACATATATGCTCAAAGTTACAAAAGTGAGTGTTATGATAAATACCATGATTCATCAATATTACAATGCCTTAACTTTTTAAACTTATCTTTTACAATCTTATGTTTGTTACAGTGTTATCTTTCATATTTTCTGGGGCTTTAAAGCAATTTAAAATGTACCTTTCTTGTAGTTGTTCAGATCAGATGTCTCTAATACTGAAGCTCTTCAACTGGCTGAACATGAATTGTCTTTCATATTTTTTAAAATCTAATTTGAAAGCTTTTTTTGTTCATATTTCCCTCAGATACATAAAACAAATGAATAAAGAGACACTCAGAACTCTCTTTACTACTGCTGTCCACTTATCATCTGTATTTGGTTGTCTTTATCAATAAAGTTTTTATTCACTTTGAGGTTCAAGAGTCTCTGCATGTTTTATTACAGTTATTATGTTGAGCGCCTCCTGGAGGAAACATACTTTATTTAGATCATTCTTACATTGTTCAAAAGGATTTCTTTAATATACTGAATAACATAGGCTACATTCATGTAATGAGTTCTTTTTCCCATATTGACTCTTTTTTCATGAGGTTCTCAGAAGCAGAAGTCTGCATAACATCTGTAAACTTCTACAGCAGATTTAGTTTTTGCGTTTTCATTTAATCAAACATCAAAAAAAAAAAAAAAAAAAAATCCATGACTTTTTCAAATGAGTAAAAAAATACAGAAAGATTACGGCAGTCAAAAGAAAGAAAGGTGTCGAAATCACGGTTATTCCCTCAGAAACACCCTCACAGCAGTGTTTATATGGTTTTGGAGTCAGAATTGATCCTGCAATATTTTCCTATTTGCTTTGTACAGAATCAGTCAGGATAAACAGCTTCTGCTGGATGTTTGTTGTCGCTGTGTGTGTCAATAGTTTGTGGTAGCGTTTTTTTTTTACCCTAGTGCGATAAACTCTTGCGTGTGCGCACTTTCACTGCATTATGTGATCTATTAAAATACAGTTGACCACAAAAGGCAAAATGAGGATAAATTGAAAGAATGAATGGCCTTTAATACCCTAAGCATAAAAAGATGTCATGACTGAGTTATGCAATATCATGCGAGCAGGATATCAGCATGATTGCAAATGTGATATTGATTTTATGTTCTTCTGTGCCACTTCTTCAGTGCAAAGATTTTGTTGATTCTGATTTAATTTGATTGGTAACAGCACTATAATCTTTAGTCTTTCCTGATTGAATTTATTTAGTGTTAGAATTTTATATAAGAGATGATACATCATGTTGTAGTGTTTTCAGACATTTTTATGGTTACAACGGAGAGGTTTTCAGTGTACTTAAGAAGAAAATGTTTCTCAAATTATTATTATAAATCATTTATTAATCTTCATTTATTTTGAATCGCTTTATTTATTCATCTGCTGGTACTGATGTCCATTTATCCACCCTATAGAAGATTATTTGTGAACAAAAAGCAACAAATCCTGAACATAAAAGCTCTCTCTTTTCATTTTTCAGTGTCAGTTTTTTTTTATTCAGTTTGAAAGACTTTATTGTTTGTATTTCTTTCCGTTAAGACACACAGATCCCACTTTATACTGCTGTCCATTTGTCATCTGTATTTGATTGTCTTTCTCAATAAATATTTCTCACTCTGAGATTCAAGAGTCTCTCCATGTTTTATTACATTTATGACGTTGAGCCCCCCCTTGTGCTTTTCAACCTAAATATGCGTGAATTGCTCCTCAGTCTCATTTATTAGATGTATGTGGTCAGTAGTTTTGGTCAGTAGAAAGGTTTCTTCACTTAATATGAGTGTCTGTGAGATTTATAAAAAAAAAAAAAACTGACCTTTTTCAGAGAATGTGAGCAGATTTTTTCCAAACTCAGTGAAACATGAAGTTTTAATGCAGTCCTGAGCAAGTAGTGGCTGGTAAATATATTTCACTGCAGAGTGTCACTAAACAAAGCAACCATGATAGCTTGTGAGAAATGTGATGAAGCTCATTCACCTAGTTTAGAACACAATTATTCCATTATTTTATTGTGTTAAATGTTCTAATAACTATTTTACAATATTGTATGTTTATGCTGAAATTCCTAATACTTCACTACTGGAAAAATTGAGTGTCAGTCTAGAGTCTACGAGGCTCTGGTAAAAACAACATCTCGTAACTGAATATCTTCGTCATCTCTGAAGTCACAGCCTTTAGCAGCTTTTGTAAAATATGTGAGAAACTGTTGTAGAGTCTCACCTTGTTTTAGTGTGACCGTCTCACTAATGCAGTTTTCGGAACAATCAAATATCACTTTCATACATACAGTTCTAGCAAGCGGTCTGTTCCTGCTCCATAAAGCCACTAGAGAAACTCTGAAATCAGTCTGAGAGAAGAAACAATTAAGACATCTCTGTTTCTCACGACCACTTCAAACAAATCAAAAACGAACCTAAAATCTCGGAACTCAACTTAATAAGGATTTGCAAAAACAACGCAATCATATAATGAACTAATCTGACGTGGACCAATCCATAATGCCACACAAAACCGAATTAAAAACACGCCAACCATTACAAACACAGAAACATTGTCTTATCACAGCGATGTCTTTACCATGGTAAAACCAAAACTTGTTTCACAATTGTGCTACACTGTTTCAAAAACACTGACAGTCTGCTTTTTCTTTGCTTGACTGCTTCTATGACAGGCAGACGAGCTGGAAAAACATGAAACCACAAACACAGTAAGAACACAACTCAATAAAACATTTACCACCAAAAAAAACATTAACCAAAATCGAATGAGAAAATAAACTAAAACATAAAAAATCTGTCATCAAGGTCACACTTAAAATCATCATTCCATATGTGTTCCAATTCGTAAATCATGTTTTGCTGCAGGAGCCATTTACAGACGTTGCTCTTTCTAGTGTTTTTTTGCAAGCTACTGGTGATGGTTTCTACTGGTTTCTTTCTCATTTGTTCCTCTAGTTCAGCTGGCTTGTATAAATATTATTATTTCATCACAGCATGTCTCATCCAACTTCACGATTTCTGTCTCAGGTTTGTTTCTATACTTTTGTTTTTTTTTTTTTCTCATGACTTGAGACGAGCTGGAGGCATGTGAAGGTATTTTTAATTATTACTTTTCCTTCCAAGACGAGGAAGAAACCATGACTGATCAATGGCATGTGAAGGTATTTTTAATTATTACTTTTCCTTCCATTATATTTATGTGCTTTTGAAAACTAAATGTCCCCAACACTTGGGCCAAAGCTAGTGTGTTGTAATAACAAATAAGGAAACAGAACTAGACAGCTGTCTAGGTTTGTGTATATATTTAACCTCATGACTTGAGTAGCAAGCTGAAGTATCAATGAAAAATAAATTACAAAGAGAAAACAGAACATACATATAGAACAATCAGCAATACATTTGGCAACTGGAAAGCAGTAGTAAGTGAAGTAGCTTACTATAGATAGCGCAAGCTGAAATAATCATCATTTATTATGAAAAATACTAAAAGAACAAAAGACATACTTGTAGAACCTTTAAAGTTCATCTTTCTGCTATAGATTTCAATACATTCTGAAAAAGATGAACATATCAAGGCATAAATTAATAAATTTCACAAATATGTTTAAATGCTAAATCAGTTTGTGAGAAATTACATCATCAATCATGTACCTGATGTGTGAATATGTGCTTGATCTTGTTCATATCTTCAGGATCTGATGTCATAAACCAGAAGAAGGACAGTAGCCACGCCCACCAGAGCAGAGAGGACCAATCGGATCACAGCTTCAGTAGAACCACAAGCGTGGACAGAATCTGAGGAATAAAAACATCAAAATGAGATCAGCTCTGGCAATAAATCCTTACATTTATGGAGTGCTCTCATATCTGAACATGTGTGACAGAGTTGAGTGATGTTGAGTTATGTTCATCCAAGTCTCTACCTTTCTCTCACAGAACAACCCCCCAGACAACAACAAATCTGGTTACAAAAGTGGCCACTTAACTGAGACTGCCCTGCTTTCGGTTATTGAAGCCATGAGACTGGCAAAAGCAGCTTCCAAATCTTCAGTACTCATCTTGCTGGATCTGTTTGCTGCTTTTGAAAAAGTCATGCACTCCAGTGGTTCAAGTCTTACTTCTCAGGTATGACCTTCAGGTTGTTTTGGAGGTGTGAGGTGTCTAAGTCGCAACATCTAGTTACTGGGGTTCCTCAGGGCTCAGTGCTTGGACCATTTCGCTTTTCAATTTACATGTCATCACTAGGATCCGTCATGGTTTTTCCTATCACTGCTATGTTGATGACAAACTCAACCCACCATTCCAAATAAATAACCTCACATTAAATTCTTCAACTCACCTTCAACTCACTCTTGCAAAGAAAGATCTGCTTGTGAAAGTGACGTGACATGTGGCCAAATATGGTGTCCCAGTACTTCTTCTCCACAACTTCTTCATTTAGCAAGGTTCATCAATCATAACTCTTTCCAGGACAGCCAGGAACCTCTGAGTTTTGATCAATGGTCAGTTAAACTTCACAGACCACATTGCTAAAACTGTCCAGTCATGCAGATTTTCCGTACATAACATTAGGACGATCAGGTGCACCCTATTGGAACAGCCCACACAACTCCAATCTATCCAAGCTCCTATTCTCTCCAGACTGGACTATAAATGCTCTCTCGCCAGGCCTTCCAGCATGTACTGTCAAACCTTTGCAACTGATCACATATGCATCAGAGAGAGTGGTCTTCAACAAGCCAAATGGAGCACACATCACATAATTTTAGGGCTGTCAAATGATTAATCACGATTAATCACATCCAAAATAAAAGTTTTGTTTACATAATATATGTATGTGTACAGGGTATATTTATCATGTATATATAAATACACACACATAAATCATATATTTAGAAAATATTTACATGTATATACATTTATATATTTATATTCTTATATTTTATATTATATATAAATATATTTAATATATAAACATAACATATTCTTCTTAAATATATACATGCATGTGTGTGTATTTATATATACATAATAAATATACACAGTATACACACATATATTATGTAAACAAAACTTTTAATTTGGATGTGATTAATCGTGATTAATCATTTGACAGCCCTACATAATTTAGATTTGCAAAACATTGGAAATCTTTTCTTTGTACTTTTGTTAATTAAATAAGGGTTAAAGAGAATGAACAAATTACATATTCTTGATTTTAATGCATGGCAAAGGTGACATGATCCATTACATCATTGTTCTCCAATATGATTTGTTCTGCATATGTTTAATTCAGCAAACTTTCTTCTGTTACTAGTTAAAAGATACTTTAACTTGTTACTCAAGTCATGAGGTTAAATATATACACAAACCTAGACAGCTGTCTAGTACTGTTTCCTCTTTAGTTATTACAACATACTAACTTTGGCCCAAGTGTTGGGGACATTTAGTTTTCAAAAACATATTAATGTAATGCAAGGAAAATAAATGTTTGTGATTAATTAAAAATTTCCTTCACATGCTATACTTTTGTCCAATTTTGATCTCCTTGAATATTTCCATTCATCCTTCATTCTCTCAACATTAAAAACATGCATATTGAATGATATTTAGAAGATACAAAATAAACACATAAAATAGAAGAAATGCTATTATAGATGATGTTACATTAAAGACATGCATATTGAATGATATTTAGAAGATACTAAAGCCGCCTAGAAGAGCAAATGAGAAAGAAACCACCACCTGTAGCTTGCAAAAGCCAAGGCATGGGTCATATAGCAAAACATGATTTGCGTATTGGACAATACATGAGTGTGACCTGGGTTACAGATAGTCTCTGCGAGCTTTTATTACGTTTTACACATGCACATAAGATGATTTAAGTATTTCTGCTGAATTTCCACTGGTTTTGACTTAAACTGCTTCAGACAACCTGTTTGCTGATTGCCCGAATTTTGCCTGTTGCTGGTTTTGAGTTTGAAAATGTAAGATCAGCAAAAGCTTGTTGATTTTCATGATGTAAAAGAGGAGGGACGTCTGAGAGTAAACAGTGATGGAGGTTAGGGGAGGATTCACACACAACCAGATAAATATCACCATCCAGTCGTGTTTCAAACATTTTAAGGGTTGCTTTGGAGAACTGATGAGAAAAATGGCAATCAAATTCATTTTGTTCTGTTTGTGGCATCTGGTTGGTGAGTTTTAAATGTGTTTTTATGGCTTCAGTTCTTTCTGTGAAAGATTCACTGTTTGTTTTTCTAAATGGTGGCTCTATAAAAACACTGAAGCTTAAACAGCAGCAGCTTTAGTTTCACTGTTACGCGATTCTCATCTGAAGTAAAAGTGTTTTCTGTGTATATTGTTGTTTGGAGCTCAAATCAACTTCATCAGTAAATGGGTTTCATTCAGAATCACCACAAAGATGCATTATTAATCATTTTTGTAGTCTGGAAATTGTCAAATGTAATTTTCATCATAATCCATCATACAGTTATTAAAAGATCTATCATTTAAACAGAAGAATCTTCTGTTTGTTCTTCAGGTGTGTTTGGAGATTCAGATGAAGTGAGGTCACTGTTTGTGATGGAGGACGATTCGGTCACTCTAAACTCTGGTCTTACTGAAATACAGACAGATGATGAGATCGAGTGGAGGTTTGGACATACCAACTTACTCATAGCTGAACTCAGTATGAAGTCCAGTATGATCCTTTTGTATGATGGTGATGATGGGAGATTCAGAGACAGATTGAAGCTGGATCATCAGACTGGATCTCTGACCATCACAAACATCACAACCACAGACTCTGGAGTTTTTACAGTAAACATCATCAGCAAAAGCAGAGAGATCAGATACAGATTCAATGTTACTGTCTATGGTAAGTAACAGTTACAGTCATAGGTCGGAGCATGTGTAAGGCCATGGGGTCTTAGGGCAAAAATGCCACTAAATTGGACAAAAATGCCTCAAAATGCTGATTTTGTACTGTATTTCAGGTGTTTTTTACAGTGTTTTGCATTATAACCAATCAAACAAGATTCTGTTGAGCTTAGGAATACAATAGCCAATCAGAGGTGTTCAGATGAGTCATCGCTGAATCTCATCAGCTTTGTTGAATGCGCGCATATTCCATAATTGAATTTTTTATTTATTTATTTATTTATTTATTTTTTGAGAGTGCGATAGATCAATGTTAGTGATAATGTCATGTCTGTACATAATTTATTCGATATTTGAATAACCGTGAGAAGGAAACGTTCTATAGGCTAATTATTAATTTCTAAGGTTTTAATTAAATTGTTATCAAATTAAATACAGTCCTTAAATTCAGTCCCATTAAACATATTTTATTAGCCTACATGACACCCATGTCTGGTTCTTGCCTAAAAAGACAGGTTTATGATGTTTGTAGTTAATAGATTTGGCTGCTTTTAGCCTTACCCTGGAGTTGGTTCACCCTCCACCTAACTTACAGTCTTCTTTGTGCTGCCAGCTTCATACTTATTTACATAATTACTACATAATTTTCTTTAGGTGTACTTACACAAATATTTTTTTTCCTAAACATTTATAAAGCAAGCTATTTAAGATCACATGCACAGTTTTTCATTTTGTCATTTTGTTTGACATTTTCCTCTCTGACAGTGCAATCTTTTTAAACATGAATCTATTATAAATCTTGGGAAATGAAGACTAACAGTATCAGCATTAAACACACTGACGAACAAAACAGGCTCTTAATAACCTTTACCTGCCATCAACATAAACTCCTATGTTTTCAGCTCGTCTGTCTGTTCCTGTCATCAGCAGTAACTCTTCACAATGCTCTTCATCATCATCATCATCACAGCAGAATTGTTCATTGGTGTGTTCAGTGGTGAATGTGGGTCATGTGACTCTCTCCTGGTACAAAGGAAACAGTTTATTGTCCAGCATCAGTGTGTCTGATCTCAGCATCAGTCTCTCTCTACCTCTGGAGGTGGAATATCAGGATAAAAACAGCTACAGCTGTGTGCTCAACAATCCCATCAGCAACCAGACTCAACATCTGGACATCACTCAACTCTGTCACACATGTGCAGGTACAGCAGAGCTGATATTGGCATTCATTATGTGGCTTTCTGGAATACGTGATCCAGATATTGTCTCATAAACACTGCCGTCCATAGCAACATGATTTTGCCTTGACTTTTATGTCTCTTGTATCACAGCACAGACTTGCACTCTCTCGATTCATATATCAGAACCAGAGATTTGGAGCATGTATCAAACAGCCAAAGAGCGTTTACTTTAGTGATTTAATAGTTTTCATCTTCTTCTGTTTGTTCTTCAGGTGTGTTAGGTGATTCAGATGAAGTAAGGTCAGTGTCAGTGATGGAGGGAGGGAGATTCATGATCTTAATGAAACACAGAGAGCTGATCAGATATTGTGGACCGTAACGTTTGAACCGAACAACTTGCTCATAGCTAAACTCAGTAGATCGCAAAGTATGATCTCTATATATGATGCTCTTGATGAGAGTTTCAAAAACAGACTGTAGCTGGATCATCAGACTGGATCTCTGACCGTTACAAACACCATATAACAATAGTTTTCTTACACAAATAATTATTTAATAAGTATTTATTAAACAAACCACTTACTCATAAGATCATTTTCTTAGTCTATCAGACGGATGGACACGTTCACTCTAATGAATCGCTTTTTAGCCGAACAACAACTGATTTATATCCCATAATACTTGATTGGCTCATTGATTCTGAATGATGTTCAGGTCCAATGCATCATCAGATCTCGTGATGAATTTGCAGCAGATTGTCATTTATCAGGCTTGTTTTCTCCTTTGACTCTTTGTGTCTGTGTTTGTCTGACAGGAATCTGAGATGACGATGCGTTTCCGCTCAGAACGATGATCAAACTCTCTGTGGTTTCTCACAAACGATGTTCTGACCACAACAACTGCATCTGCCTTTACACTTACTGTTTCAAATATAATGTGATTTTAGTATATTGTTATCCTGACTGATAAATGCTCTAGATTATTAAAGAACAGAGTTATTTATGTGTCTGCCTGCCCTCGTTAATAAAGTTTTCTTCATACTTTATTACATTATACCGAGCGCCCACTGGAGGAATACTAACTTTATGTATTTTATTTTAATTTATGTATTTTATTTTAATTTTCAGTAAAGCACAACATACGGAGCTTTATATCATTTTTCTAAAGCTCATTACTTTTTTAAAAAATTTTATTTGCTTTTCATTTGTCATTTGTTTACTCTGTTTACTATTTTTATTAATGTACTGCCTATTTTTTCTTTATGGAATCATAACATTGCATTTTTGGAAAATGATAATAAATTTAAATAAAAAAAATGTGTATTATCTTCTCTAAAATAATCCTCATTGAG